>NC_052665.1:3043548-3347903 GCF_016802725.1 Solenopsis invicta
TAGCACAGCACACGGTAATGTCTCTCAACGACACGCGAATTCATTATTTACCGGCTCGGTGGTTTACCCGCCTTCTTCGCCAGTCTCCCTGTACAACGCGCACGGTAAGAATGCACATTTGGATTGAAAAATGATTCGCCGTATTTGAAAGTCATGAAAGATTTTTTGCTAATTTCCGCTCCGCGCCGCGGCGCGCGTATATTTCATCTGCGTGACGGGATATGTCTCATGTAATTTAAATAGGATGGGCTTGATTTGAATAAGGCAGTTCTTATCTCCGCGTTGAACGCGGACAAGTTCATCGAGTCCGCATCAAACGGAAATAACGGATCGCCGTCGTCGAGATTATGAATCGCGATCGCGAGAAATTCATTTGCGAATTGTAGATGATGCCGAGTTTTAACGAGATGCGTCCGATTGTAAATCACATGATGCAGGCGACGAAGATTCCAGCGCGGCATTGTAATGCAATGTCGTAAAGCACGTTTCGATGCGTTCGTCGCGCGACGTCACGCCCGTAACCATTCACACGTGTTGCGTGTACAAATCCGCGTCGTGAATGCTTAATGTCCCGTCGAACGGTTACGCATTATTCACGCAGCTTATTTCTCCGTGCCTCTCGGCGCGGAGGGCACGAATGATTTTCATCAGTTTCGTGCTCGCCGAGCGAACCTGTGCTTTTAAACGTCGAAAAATAGCGACGACGCGTTCTCTTCGCTCGATACTTTGTATCTTCTCACTGCAATATGGGAAAAAATTACGAAACAGAGGTTCCTTTGTTAAGCATCACTTTCATTGTGTAGCCTGGAGCGCCAAACGCGAAATAACGATGTTTCAAATGGATTAATGTTTTCAACCGCGGTGATTAAAATGCAAAGCCTTCTTTGGAGTTTACTTTCCTATTATACGCAGGATGTTTCTCTTGTAGATCGCTTTATCGTATCCAGGAGCGACTAATGATGAGGAATTCAATTTCTCGGCCTTGAAGAATACAGCAATGTTTTTCAACGTGCGTGTGTATGTGTGTGTCAAGTTAATTCATTCAATTTGCCATTGTCTTTGTACATTTATTAACTAAAAATTTAATCTCGAGAGAACATGAGAGATTGCGACGTATCGCACAATCTCACTTTTTTGTCTCGCAGTGTCTTGTGAGAGCGAAAATGCCCATCAAACTGTTCTGATCGAGTTTACAACTGTACTCTGGCTTCTTTCTCGATTCTCAAAAATAACTTCAAGGATCTCCGGCGAGACGTAACTGGAATTGACTCGCTTCTTGAATTCGTTTTCATCTAGCGAGAGCGTAATGGTAGCTGAGTGCGTTCTGTTGGAGACGCCACTAACGATCTCGTTGAAAGCACGTCGGCGCAGTATAAAAAAACCGGGAAAAAGAGAATGAATGAGTGTGTGTGTGTGAGAGAGAGAGAGAGAGAGAGAGAGAGAGAGAGAGAGAGAGAGAGAGAGAGAGACATTCGTCTCGGGGAATAAAAGCTACGCGAATGGCACAATACACCGGTAATTATGCGCTCGTCGTACATGCAGCGTAAAGTTCGAGACAGTCGCTCCGGAGCAACGCGTAAGTGGAAAAAATGACAGTCGCAGTCACATGCAGCTATGGATACGTAGCTTATTACGATATACATTCATTATGACCTCTATCTCGCTGCTGCCAGATAAGTCAGGGAGTTTGCGCAATCAAACGAGCATGAAATGTCACATTAAATAACGAAAGCGGGCTCTAACGACGGCAAGATGTCGCGAATAAACGCACGTTGTCCTGCGACGTTAGGTTATCAGATATTCTTTCGGATTATTTTACGATCGGCGTATCAACGATCATTCTCGTGCGTATTCGTTCGAAATGGATTTGCATATACATACTTTCCACACAGCGGAAATAACTTCTCGTGCGAGAGCTGGAAAAAATTTTCCGCGAAGATTTCTTTTTTTTTTTTTTTAATGAGTTCCGGACAGAATAAAGTTTCATTTTATTTGCTTTGCGGGAGGTGGTGTGGACTTTATGATCGATTAAATACTGCATGGGAGGCAGATCGTTTGTAAACAGGAAGTTAAACCTAGAGACGTCTGAGAGAGATGGGAGGAAAAAAAAGGAATATTGCGCGAAGGCTCAATAGTGAAGACGGATAGAGAATATGGAGACGCATGGGAAAGGAAAGAAGGAAGGAAGGAGGAAAGTTCAGAATGGATCGTCGTCTCTGGAGACTTGTACAGTGCAATACGTATATGTGCCGTTTCCTATGCGACGTCACTTCCGACGCCTACGGGCTCTTTTCAAAACGGGCGCACTGTTCTTCGTTGTCTCTTTAAAAACAAAAAAAAAGAAAAAGAAATTTATTATACTTTACGCGGAAATCTCAATATTAGCTGTGCCTCTCTATGTGTGATGCATGTGTGATGATGATCTACAGCCCTTTGAGAATCAGAAAGCATGTCGACTGATGTTAAGCAGAAGGTACGATTCGAGACTGTAGTCGTTTTATCTCGTTGAAGAGAATTCTATCTACTTATCAGAAGAACTATTTACGCTTCCAGTCGCGTCAGTCTTGTATAAATCAATTTGCGCTGCAAACAAGCTAATAAATGGGAAAAAGAAAACTTCAGGTACCAGTAAGGTACGGAAACTAGAAATTTGTTCGAGTACCACGGTAACCGCGATTTCGCTGGAAATCGCATTGAGCCGCAGCCGCACGACTGTCGCGGAAATGTTTCAACGAGTTTCTCCCTTGGCGAACTGGAGGAGTCGCCCATTCCGTCGTATTGCAATTCCTTTTTTCCCCCTCTCCCGCTCTCCTCCGCCCCCTCGTTTTCTCTGCTCGTCCTCTCCGTAAGCTCGCTCTCGGTAGCTATCATTTTTTTCGCCGGATACTACCGCGGCCAACTTTTTCAGAGGTCTGCACGGGAAACTCTTTCCGGCGAACCGAGACTCTGAAGAAATTCCCTTGGCTTCCGAGACGTTTCTAATGTTCTTGAGTCTGCCGAGCGTGAATTAAATATGGGAATATCGAGCGCGTTCGGCGAGCGCGCCGTTCAGATTTCGTGGGTACTTCGTACACGTGGATTTCCTGCAAGAATCACCGCGTTGCTCGTATTACACACACGCGATCCCGGGAAACGCGAGGTACGATCGAGATCGGTTACACCGCCACCGGATACGGCCCACTGGCGCTCTATCCTGCTGCCCTTCATTGCTTATCACCTCGGCTCGATATCCGCCCAGCTGTGGAAAAATCTTCCTGTCCGATTCGGGACCATCAATTTTCACTTCGCGTGGACCTCCTGCCGTACGTTCTGATACTGACAGTTCGAATGGATTTATATGAAACAAAGTTTCGCAATTTATATGCGTTTGCGATACAAAACCCTTTACGTCGTTATTACCGAGCGCAACACGCTGAATATTGCTATCATGAAGCTCGATAAAACGTTTTTTTTCTTTTTTCTTCAATTGAATGTTTTATTAACTGTTTCATTCTTTACCAAACGATTACTGTTGAACAGGATTATGTGTAGTCAAAACGTACAGAAGTCTTGTCGTTATTTTTAAAGGCAAAATTTGTTATTACAGTGTTATAATAAATTATTTGAATATCCTACGACTCTTGATTTTGTTCGATGTTATTTTGTTCATACTGTTTTGCATAATATGAACTATATTAACATTTACTTACAAGGAATATTAGGTATCCCTCTTCGATTTTAATGAAACTAGGTTTAGAGAGACCAAATTTTCATCTATAACTTCTGAACGAAACACGATAGCATAATTTCGTAAATATACAAAGTACGAATTTCGATAGCTATCTGAATATAAAAATTAATTTTTTACAAAAACAAAAGTTTAATTGATTTTTGAGGGCTGATTTCATCACCTAAACGTGGTTGATTGGTAATTAAGAAAAATATGTATAATGAATATTGTCATCTTTTCTACAAACTCATCAAGTTTTATTAACATTGGAGACACGCTCAGAGTCTTTCCTTGTTATAGTCTTATTAATTGTAGCATAATCGTTTTCGTATGTGGTATATTCCACCAATTCTATTTATCTGAAATATCTGCGTTATTGCAAGCAATAAGAAAAAACATACACAAAAGTTGTGATTTCAAGAAGGATATAATATAGTGGAAATAGTTCCTTTATAAATGGAGACACAGAAAAATATATATAACGTTTCTCCTATTATAACAAGAGATATGTTCTTCGATACTGTATCCTATATATGTGTAATGGTGGAAATTCGCTGCAAGCTCTTGACAAATAGTGAGGAAGCAATTATGGCTTTTGACATCGGGTAAGATAAAACCGCAAATTTATTGTAACAGTTGCCACCGTTTTTTATCGGAGACAATAAGCACCCGAAGCAGCTGTGCTACTTTAGAGAGATGTTGTATCGAATTTCCCGTCGCGGGGGCAATTATCTTCAAAACAATTCTCATTGCCAGCGTCTATCTACAGAATTCTATTGCCGATGGCGATGGTTCTTTTGTTGCGGGCGCTGGCTTACGAAGTCGATTTACCGATGGTTTTACCGCAATTCTTTTTCGACATCTCGGACAAGCCGGCTCTTAATTTAGCCACTCACTAGTCGGCTAAACGGTGGCATTCGTAAAGTTGTTTGTGCCAAGACCTGAGCTTTTCACAGTCGGTGATTTTAGGATGGCCGTGAAAATTGTGAGCATTTGGCGTCTCGACAGGGGAAACCTTGCGGTGAGATAATGCGGCTTGCGAGACTAGCTAGCGATCGCTAAGGTACCTTGAATCGCGCAGCTGTGTAGGTGTATCCGGTGTTCGAACGGCGGCGTGATGCTTCACCTCGGATAAAACGATCCATCGTGGCTGGTTGGTTGCACCATCGCCTCCCGATGCGGATCGCAAAGCATACAGCGGCGCGCCAGCTTTACGAGCTCTTGCGTTGCTTGCTCAAAGGATATACTTCTGGCGATTAGCGCGAACGATTAACCTAAATTCACCGTAGGCACACCTGCACACGACGCCACGTGGTTAAGCCAGTTTCCTACGTGGTTAATGATGTACCGGATCGTGTACGCGGAGTCTCGGGCGCTTCTCTTAAATTTCGTTCGCCAGTTGGAAATGATGATGAATAGTTCGGAGAATTCAGCCGCTTTCTTCTGTACGTGAAAGCGCGGCTCGCGAGCGAGTTAATTGGTAGACGGCGATCATTCTTAATCGTTGTCAACTTTCGGATTTATATCATCTAATATCATTCCTTTATGCTTTAAGCCGGTTATTATTTTTCTATTCGGTCGGTAAATCCGAATGGGCTTAGTGTTAAATTTTGTGAGGTACCTGGGCTAAGTAAAGACTCTACTTCATTAATTTTATTTTTTAAAAACTCTAATAAAGCTTTAAATCCCTTTCAATCACTTTGCGCATGGTATTGATATTTTCGAAGGTCTTGAGGCAAAGAAATCTTTTACGTTCAATTCTTTGAGTTGTCTGAAAATTTTTAATTAATATAGTAATTCAACATGTAGTTTGGATGATGATTACATTAAAGCTCTTTTGGCCGGTATCATCGAGCTAACTTCGTTATGCTTCTCGCCAGCTTCCTATATTTCATCTACATACCATGATGAGACTTTCAGAAGAGGAGCACGTACGTTTCGCATAACGTATGCTGTTCGGAAGACTGCTTATATTTCTAGATTTTTCTTAGCGCTATTTTAGTTTTTAAAATATTTGTTGCAGGACTACAATCAAATTTTATTATTTGTCATAACATTATGTATCGTAATGTAACGAATTATTAATGTACACGAATAATGATTAATATAAATATAGTTATTAATTTATCACTGACTAATAAATAATAATATAATATCGGTTAAGCTAGTATAAAATTAACAAATATCAATAACAAATCGATTTAATGTGCATTGACTAAGTGGAATAAATTAATCGACAACTTTGGAATTAATTAATTTAAAAATCAATGTAACCATATACAATCGCCGTTATTTTAAAATTTAATGGTCTTGCGAAATTTTCTAAAATAAAAAGGAACTCTTTTATATGTACTGTTTTGGAGTATATATGTACGTGATTTAAGGGTGTCTGGATCACCTAAGGTCCTAAGCGCAAGTGCGAGCACCTAGACGACATCCACGATAAAATCACGTAGCGAATGGAGGCGTGCTGGCTTACAATGGATGGAAAAATGCATGATGTATGCCGGCGATCAGCATGGTGATGGATGGCGGTTTGTGGCGAGACCACGCGCAAGAAGCTCTCTTTGACGGAACTTCCGTTTTATCAAACCACGTCGGCGACATCTTGCTGGTATTACCTATCGCGAACAAAGTCGTTAAAAATGAACAATTTTTCCCTCTCGCCGATGATGACGCGTTGAATGAATAAACTAACCGAAATCCATTATCGTATTAACAAAAATATGGATTGCACTTCTATATTATAGAAAAATATCAGCTATAATTTTTCTAAAGGATTTTAATGGAGGATTGTGTAATGGTCTGAATTCGTGAAAGCTCCTTTTATTTATTAAAGTAAAAGCAAACTGTTAAATAAATCAATTGCATGAATTATAAATAGTTGTACTATTTTATATATTTTTTCTAGTAATATATAAAAGAACAACGTGAATAGAGAGGAAATAGATCGAAAATGTTCTCGGTACAATTTTGATACGATCAAGCCAAATGGACCAAAAAGCAAGCGATAAACTTGTTTCATTTACGATTTGTAAAGTCATTTTAAACGATGCTGATAGGAGTGTCGATTAGAATTGCAATGATTAGCGGATATTGATCGAAAGGCTCGGCCATAACGACGTTTCCGTGGCGCCGAGACGAGGTAGGTCGTAGATCGGCTCATGGTAAACGTCGACTTCGGAGGAGGCGATAATGCGATGATGCATGCATGCCGGGCCCGTGGCCCTACCTACGGCGACGTGCCTAACGCCTAAAATATGGCGTAGGTAAACGCGAATCCGGTCCGGCCCACATCCGCGCCTCGCGGAAGTCGCTGCTTCCAGCCGCATACGGCGGCGTGAAAGAGCCTAGACGTCAAAGAGGAAGAAGGAAGCGGGGGAAGAGCTGTGTGGGTACCCGGATCCGATCCGGGCGCATGCAGTTCTCGGAACCGATCAGGAAACCGGTTTTAGGACGTGTCTCGCGCCGCATATGCAGGTCGAATCATCGATAATGGACCGAAGAACCGTCTACCGGTGGAGCCTTTCGTCCCTCTCATCTTAGTCCTCCCTCCCTTTTTTTTTTATTGAATCGGCGAAGGGATTTGCAATAATCCGCAGACGTAGGGAGAATTCGATCCCTTGTCAGACCTAACCGCCGTCTCAATGACTCACCCATCGTCTTTCCGTAGCTAACCGTTGGTGGACACGTGTAACGCAGATCACACGCGCTTATTCGCTAATTTCATAGTTATCACTTCTACAGGATAAAGTAATGTGAACATCTATGCTACTTGTTTTATTAACAAGCGATTAAGCCACCATTTGTCTTTGATACAAATTCTATTCTTGTTGAAATAAAGTCATGTTCAAGCAATGCTTGAATAGTCGAGTTCTAAAAGAATGGTACAACATTCGTTGGTGAGTGTGCAGATCATCTTTTTCCATTGTAAGTGATATTGAAAGAAATTTGCTTCTTACTATAATTGCCCTTCGTTCCCCACAATTTCAACATCTTTTCTGACCAGCTGACTACCTGATTTAAATATCATCGAATCATAGCGAGTAATTTTGAAGAGCAGAGTGAGAAGTTGATTTTCTCCTTCAGTATCTCTTGAAAGGTTCTGCTAGAAGAATGGCACAAATTGCATTGGTGATATTCAAGTATGATTTTATTCCCACAAAGATAAAATCTGTACTGAAAACAAACAATGGGCCAATCTGTTATTAATAAAATAAGTAGGGTATTTTCCAGACGCTTGCATTGTCTTAGCCTGTACGTTACTTGCATGTATTGAAACTGCAATGTGCATATAAAAGAAATATTACAGGTCTGGAATTTCTATTAGATTGATTAGAAAACAAGTTAAACGGCAGCCGAATAGAAATAACGATAGCGCCACTTGAATAAAAATGCAACCGGCGCAAAATTCGCTCCAATAAAATTACGGGAGCGGATTTCTTTTGCATTGCTCGATGAAGCTGAAACGACGCTTTTTCTTCGTACTTCCACCGTCGAAGAACTGCTGAACAAGTGGAGGAAACACGCGTATCTGAATGTACGATGGGTGCTCATTCGCGCGGAATATCCGACGTGTAATTTACCACTAGTTCAAGGTAGTTAACTTCCACTTTGAAGAACGGTGGGCCGCGAAATTGACCATAAAGCCGGGTTTATCTGTAAACTTCTTCGCCGGTGCTGAAACCGGCTTCGCGGAGGCATTACAAATATCTTGCCGGTAATTATTATTTTTAATTAACTATCCGCATTCGAATGGATCGCGCCGCGCGCGCGATTCCGACCGCGGGAATATAATTAAACGCGGAATTAAACGGGTGCTTTACGGGAGATGCGCATAGATACGAACAACGTGCCACGCACAACGTGCTCTATCGTAAAAGTGATGGGGACGGCTGCTATTTTTGCGTTCGCGTGCGATCCTGTATTTACGTTTTGCGACGCGTGTGTGGAACGACGTCGCTGTTTTAGCGTGTCGGCTTTCGTACTAGTCTAATGCGAGCCGTCATGAGTGCCGTAAATATACGTTTTCGTCCACGTCGCGCCCGACGTTCGTTTTTCTCTGAAAAAGCAGAAAGAATGGAAAAAAAAACGGGAGAGGAGGGGGAGGAAAAGTTGTCACCAGCCGACGCGTCGAAACGCAATAGCGAAGTCGCCCTTGCATTTGAAATTATATGACGGGGCGTAAGCCGCAATGCGGTTGCACGTGACAAATCTACCGGCGCGATACGTGCGAGTTCTTCCACAGCTGTTGCATCTAAACCAGCTTTACGACGCGATATAAATTTAGGCCGCCGTGATTCGCGTGACTCGCGCGCCGAGATACCCACTTTTTTACCCCTTTCTCTCTCTCTCTGGTGGTTAAAGATACACCGAGGTTATCGCAACGTCTCCAAGTCCCTGCGATTTTACGACTTTTTCGCAAGCGCGTCTCGATTTTTATACAATCAAGCGTACGTGCATACGTGCGCGTGAGCATTATTCTTACACAGTCGTGACTTGCATGCGACATTAACGAATGTATATCAAGTACGACAATGGGATACAAGCTGTCGCGGAAGAATTAATTATCGTCGCAGGGTGGACGTGGTCGAAAATGATAAGGGAGACAACGCGAAATACGCAATTGCAGGAATGAGCGCGCGAGCGGTGACTATTATTCCCCCTTCGCGCCCTCGGCAAGAGCATTGCCGCGCATGAACGCGTGAGAAAAGTCCGCAGTGTTCAAAAGTCCCGGGAGGTGATATATCATCTGCGGATGATAGCGCGGGCCGTGAAAGCCATTCGTTTCAATGCGTGCATTCATGCCGCGCCTAAAAGCTTCGCGCGTATTTCGTTCGCCTTCCTTTCTTTTTTTCCTTCACGTATGTATGTACAGTACGGCTCGTCCTACGTGATACACCTGTACTACGTCGGTCAGCCGCGATCATCAGCGTCCCTCGGAATTCTCTCCGATCAGTCCGAGCAGCCGTTTCGTACCTTCGACGCGACACTTTGTCGCGGAATTTACGGGTTTGCGCTGCGACTCGATTGCAGTGACGCTACATGTACATGAATTCGCTCCACGTTTTCCACGTAGATTGAAAAATTCTACCGTGATTTAAACCGCAATCGGATCCATTCGGTCGCTATACGAATGAAACTACCCCGACGTTACGAATTAGTTGATCGGATTTAGCGAGAGGAAAAAAAATAATAGCGATTGCGTGCAATAAATTATAAACGAAGACGAGTGACGTGAACTGTGAACGCATTTTGTTAGGTATCGCATAAGCTGATGATCAGCAACGATTGATCTTTCGATTCTCACGCTGCAAAACGAATTGTGCATCCGCTCGTCGATGATATGAACGAGTTAATCGCGGTCGCGGTGCCGTTTTCCGCTCGTTGCTGAAAATCGGAATATCGCCATGTAATCCAAAGCAGATGGACGCGCGAAAGCCAGTACGCGAAATAAAACGCGATGGAAACGCGATAAAATGCAACAGATGTGGGATTTTGTTGTCGTTTTGAGCGATCGCTTTTAATATCCTACACTCGTTATTAATAACGATGAAAATATTATGTTATATTCAGAATGGAGAGAAATTGTATTTAATATGTAATCCTTTTTATCTTTTTTTTTTTAACTAGAGGAAATTCCACACTAAATTCATACATTACTTTCACGTAGTAATCTCCGGATTTACACGATTTATTTTTACGCGGATTTGAATATACACGGAAACGGTCAATTATTTTTAACACAGGAATCGGCAAGCAACACTGCATTTGTTCGAAACCGCGTGAAAAAAAATTAAAAACGTGTATGTGAAATTACGCTACTCTACCCTTCTGTCGATCGATGTTCGCGATCGTGCGAACGCGATTGTATTTGTAACCCGTACCCTTGCTCGCTCGTCGAGAAGTTAGATGAGATCGTTAGATTTGCCCCTTGGCAAATTGTGGGGTCTATCGGCGAAATCATCTCGCGCGCCTCTCGTGATCGGTGATGACTGTATAATAAAGCCTCCACTGTGCGCGATAACGACTGGACATTGACGCTCGCCGAAGCAAATCGTCGCTAGGAAAGCGCCATCGAGCAAATCGGGAATCTGATATCTCTCAGCGTGAGTAATCAGTAATCGGCACGATCTCTTAGAAAGTAAATTACGTTCGTGTTAGTCACGATTGCGCACGAAGAAAAGTTATTTATAATATAAACAAAAGTCCGACACTAAATTTTGATCTTACTGACAGCTTCGCGATATTTTGCGAAATATATTTCATCGATTTGAATTTTTTCACGATTTTTGCTTATACATAGATTCGATGTTATTTGTTTATTTTATATTTCGAATGACGATAGCACTGTAAAATTTTATGCAAAAGGAAATGGATACTTTTCGCCATGGGAAATTTGACGCGAAGAGCATCCGCGCATCTTTCTCTTCGTCTTTGCCACGCAGTCGCATCGCGTTGCTATCGGGAAAATAGCGCACCAGTAAGCGAACGGAAGTAACACGACTTGCTAGACGGTAACAAGAATCACGTTCGCAACCGAGAATTTACGGTTGGTAAACTCGTGTCTAGCATGAGCGGTGTTTGCGAGCGGGGCTTACAGAGTACTTAACATTTCGGGCTTAACGCTGAAAGTCCGAGATTGTCTTCGGGCGCCCATCGATCGATGGACGAGCAATCGGCGGAATCACCCGCCCGGCACCTCCGGGACTTTTCTGTTCGGTCAGGAAGTTTGTCGGGCGTCCGACAGTTCGGACGTAGCGCAGTGTCCCGGTCCTTCATTGGACCGCAAACTATGCAACGTGATTAGCTTAAAGTTCAGCAACTGGGATCGTTCCCACATCGCCTTCGGACCTTTTCTCCGTAACAAGTGGCGGTAACACTTTGGTCATTAATTAGTACGCTACTATTCGATATCTTGACTACCACGGCCAGATGTGCGATCGTTATCGTTATTTTTTAAGAACATCCTTTAATTGTTTGTCAAGTATTGATAATGTTATCTAAATAAAGAAGATGATTCTTCTTAAGAAAGTTTTTTGGTATTTTTTTATTAAATAATAAATAAATTTATCATGTAATAATGTATAATATTACATAATTAATTTACTTAATAAATTTATTATATAATATATATATATATTAAATAAATATTAACATTTATTATAAAATAAATATAGCTAGATAAATAATGATTGCTTAATAATTTTGACAAAGACTGTAGATTGTATTGATTATGAGAGAGTACTTGTGTATACGTCTTTTTATAGTTTCTCCTGATCTCGTGAAATGTACAGCAGTTGCACAAATTTATTTTGATATCACGAATTTTATAGAATAACGTAAAACTTCAGAAGTTGAATTAATTTTATTAGTTAAGATTTCTCAGGTATGTCCTGAGCGTGAGTAAAAGTGGTAATAACTCGTTCGGTACATCTGTTCAGCACTGTTATTCCTTATTGTGTCTACAACACGAGCAAAGTTTGAATGCTCTCGTCCCTCGGCAAACGCGTCAGCCGTCGAAACAGGAGCACTTAGAACATGTGTGTCAACACACGCGGCGAAGACACAGAGGCTCGCCAAGCCCGATAGCTATTTTGACTATTTGCTCGCCGCATTCCTACGGGGGTGATCCCGATCCTCGTCTGGCTTAAGGGCCAAGGCGTTGCACCGATGGAGCAAGCCGCAGCGGGAGTCTAAGGCACTCGTGTATATGTAACGTATTCTCATGCTGTTACCTCGCGGAATGTGAGCCTCGAAAATCCATAGAATTCGACGAAATTCCCGGAGCACCATGTGCCACTTCTCAACACGACCATCTATCGAACGCTCGATCCTAAATAACTATGCTGCTAGAAAATTAAAAAATATTTTTAGAAAAACTGGATTGAAAATCAATTAATGATTGTCATTAGAAAAGCATCGTGTTATCTTACATTTGATGACTTTAATTGGAATTATATTTGTATATATACTCTCTCGTTCTAATACAGTTAATTTAGAACCGTAGAAACACATTAGACACCGAGAGATGTTTCGTTTCTAAGGATTTTCCCGTGACGATAAAACATCGCGTCACATTTCCAATTTAATTGCGATGGAAAATGCCAACACATAAGTCGTTCGTATCTCCCGGGTGTATAACGAGAATCGTTCCAGAAGCAGCTTTCCTTTATGATTATTCCTTCATCTCGAGGATTCTCGAGAAAATTCTCAAGTTTGTTGGCGAAGATTGAGTCATTCGCGTAATTACGCCGGCGCTGCGGAAATGCACACTCGCAAGTTGTGTAAACAGGGCAATCATGCCCCTGGCAACGAATTACCGTGAAGACATCTTCCTCGCACCCGTTTTCTTATTTGTCTCCCGTTCTATCGTCCTTCTGTCACGGGCTTCTCGATTCACGACGCAAAAAAAAGGAAGAAGAAAGGAAAGGTAGGTCGCGCCGTCGACGGAAAAACATTTTCACAGATATAAATTTGTTTTCGCCATTTTTTTGGGGGATTGAAAGACTAATGCTGACGAGGCCTTTGAACTATGAATTGGATCCCAACCAACTTCGATCCTTTCAAACTCTAGCCCCCTCCACCCCCCTTCTTCCCTCTCGTCAGAAATCATACTTTTTATGAAAGAGAACGATCAGCTTGGAGTTTTCTCCCTTTAACGGACATCATTTATTAATCTCTTTCTCTCGTCGCGTCCCGAAACTCATATCCGCCTAGTCAACGTTCTCTACAAATTTCTGAAAATTGTTTCTGATCCGAACAAGATGCTTTTAATTAAATTTCATGAAACTTGTAACAAATAAATGTACATCGAGTGTCACGATGGCTTTAAAGCAAATAAAATGAATGCGATAGAGTTTGAACAAATTAAACACGCGAGTATTTGCACAAAGTGTTTATTTTATAATAGCAGCACATTCAAAAGAATGATCAAGAATCAAATGAACCAAATGAAATCGAGAAGTCCGTTGGCACAGATTTGTCTTTTTACCGGCATTATTCGTCTTATTTTGTTGCAACGGAATGTTTACGCCACGCGTAGCTCGCATAGCGTTGTGACAAAACATTACACGAGTATATAAATCTTGATTAATAAAATATATTTGAATAACTTGACCATTGCAATTAGCTACTTTACAATCTTAGAGTCTTATTGTCGCAATGTTAAAACTTAATATTATTTTTATAGAGTATTAATTTCTTTATTTATAACGTGTTTTTAATTGTCTAAAATATTTTGCACGTACTTTGATACATTGCCAAAAATACTCTACTGGTTTTAACAGTTTAATACGTTTGCTATATGTAATGATCGTCGCGCAGAGAGTTATACGTCTGCTCTCTGTGCCAAAGACCCGGGTTCAAATCCGATTGATTAGAAACATCTGATTTTATTAGATTGCTACCTCTTGGAAAGCAATGGCAAACCACCGAGAGTATCTCACTATGAGAGCTCCAGTAAATTAGGACCGCCGTTTGGAACCGACGTTTAAATTGCAGGTCCCATATATCTGTGTAAATTGTAAAAAGACCGTACATTAGAAGGGTCATACTTTGACAAGATCCAAGTATTGAAGAGATGTGTATATATTTTTTTAAAATGTTGGAAGTAAAACTTCGTTATATATAATTGA
Source organism: Solenopsis invicta (assembly GCF_016802725.1). Classification (NCBI taxonomy): domain Eukaryota; kingdom Metazoa; phylum Arthropoda; class Insecta; order Hymenoptera; family Formicidae; genus Solenopsis; species Solenopsis invicta. The sequence continues at coordinate 3,057,895 of NC_052665.1, forward strand.
ATTTGAATCAAAATGACTTTTAATTTAATCATATTATAAAATATTTCAAAATAAAAAGTGTAAAGTGATAGCGAGAATATTAAAATGTTTTTCTAAATTTTTTCAGAAGTTGATATCTGATATAATTGTAAATTGCATAACGCATTCTGGACGTAGTTTACTTTTTATTTATTTACAAAGTTTTTTTTTACATTGTACTGAAAAGATTAACTTTATCTGAAATAAGCATTATTTAAATAAATTAGAACATAAGGTAATACGAATTTTATATTAGAATTTTTTATAATATTAATATTAGAATACTAATATTTGAATTATAAAAATTATTTGCACGCTACAGAATTTGATGAAGCGGATAAGAATTATATAATTAAGAATTAGAGAGATGCACAGCTACTAATTTTTGATAACATTCTTCTATTACTATGGATTGCGTTCTAGCCATGTTATCAGATTCAGTTCCTTTTTAAGATAATATTGGATCTTCTATACTGTGAAATGTCAAATGAAATATTAAGCTATATATGTGCTTCATAATAGATTTTATTAGTGTATATGTAATGTGCATTTTACATCATGTATTTCCATGCCAATTTTGACATGTGATGATAGAATATACTTTTCAAATTGTTCAATTTTCATTAAAAAAACTTTTTTCTATTTTTTTACAATGTTAACGATATTTGCTCAGAAAGAAAATAACCAATTTTTTAAAAAAGAACTTCATTCACGCTGCAAATCCAAGTGTATATTTTGTAAAATTATGTAAAATCATGTAGCTACTTTTTACGCATTTATGTGCGTGTAATTTTTGTACTTTTTATACACCGAGGCATGTAATTTAATATTGACACACGTCTGAGCGTGTAAAAAATACAAAAATTACATGCATAAAATTAATTTAATGCATAAAAAATGCAAATGCGTAAAAAGTGACTACACGTTTTATACATTTGGCTTTGCACGACATGTACGTCTCGGCACTTATAAAAACAATGTTAGCTTTTATTTTTGTCTACATTTTAACGTTTCCAAAGCTTATTAAAATAGAAGGGGGATATTTAATTTTATTTTCTTGTTAGCTAGATATAATATGATATTACCTGTATAGTTTTAAAGAACTTTTTGGAAAAGAAATTTTATGCGTTTCAAACATTATTCTTTTGAAATATCTGTGTACAGAAGTAGGTTTACGCCAATTTATATTACAATATTGCGAATGTTGAATCGGGCGTACTTGCGGGAAAATTACTAGAGACACAAAGAATGAAAATGCTCGCTGTTTTCTATTCTAAGTGCGTCCCTCCTCTTTCGAATTCAATTTTAACTTTCGTCACGTATACAGTGACCTTTCCCCAATTCGAGAGAAATAATACCTTGGGCAAACTCGCGGATATTTTCCCGTGCATCAACTTCGCCACGGGCTGTCGAAGAAAGTTCGGTCTCAAGAGCATCTCGCTTGCGGTATCTGGCGACTTCTATAAATAATTCTTATTTGGATTTATGAACGTTATATACGTTTGAACTTTTGGAAATCAGACCTCTCCTTTGAAGGCACATATTCGCAAAACTTTGTCACAAAATATCGCGGGATGCGGATTCGAACAATACGTTTGCACACGCGCGAAGGGTCGCGCAAATATTTGCCACGGCTCATAAGCCAAGGATCCTTTCTCAAATCCAGTCTACCGGTGAGCGCTCATGCTCGTCTCCGGCGCGGAAAGGACTTTTAATGGCGCATTCGTGCTGCTAAGGGAGCAAGTTTTAGCACGAAGGATAGCGGAAGTACCGGCCTACTTTGGAAGTTCAATGACCTGTTAAGTGGCCGGAAGCTGTTGATTCAAATAAAGGCAATCAAATCGCGTGTACGAAACTTGCAGTTAATTGCATGCCTTTAACTTGGTGTAACATGACATAAACACGCCGCACCTCTTTATACGTCGGAAAAGTCAATTTTGAATCGTTAATTTTGAAAATTCACTTCACCATTGGGAATTTCGGGCGCGGGGCGTATCGATTTCTCTTTCGTCTCGCTCTCTTAGGAAGGTCGTCGAAATCAGACCTCACCATTGGAAAAAGAAAATATGATAACGGTTGTTTCATCGTAACTCCCAGTTTCCATGCATGCGTTACCGCGCGTTATAACGCGCATCAAACGCGCGCGCTTGAAAAAGAGGCATTTGATAGAAGTAACTCATAGAGGCGCGTGTTTGACGCGTGTTTGATGCGCGTTATTACGCGCGGTAACGCATGCATGGGAACCAAGGGGATAAGTCTTCACATTATGATTTATCATTGCGAGAGATCTACTCGCCTCTGTAATACTTCAGTGAGAAGCCTATCGTTTTTTTTTTTTTTTATGCGGTCGGGACTAACGTGAAAGAGATGAAGACCTCGAGAGAAGCGCCTTTTACAAGCACTATTTCTTTTTATCAGGCGCGCAGCAGTGAACGAGGAGGAACGAACGAGCGTAAAACGTCGAGCAATTCGGTTGCATCGACGCAATTGCGCACTCCGATGGTCGAAGGTAGAAGGAAAGTGATGCAGCGCATCTACTGCGCCGCGCGGAAGTGGCATTTTCGCGCGCTATGGTGTTCGTGAAACATAAAAGAACCTCGCGCGACCACTTCTTCCGATCGCCGTGAATCGCAAAACCGCGACGCAGTCTTTTCGTTGCCGTTTATCCTGCACTTGCACTTCGGGAAGATGTGGCATTTCTTAGAGGGACTCTCTACACGCGAGAACCCGGTATCTTCTCTCGTAGAGCTTCGTAAAGCTTCGTGAAGCATCGTTTAGCCTGGTCCGCGACAAAATCGATAGAATTTTGCACATTCGTTTAATCAAAAGTATTCGCAAAAATAGGATAAGGATAATAAACACAATATCACATATTGGACTAATATTTGGGATGCGCGCTACCAACAGATTTATATTCGCTAGTTGCGATATTATACCACGCTTATTTGTATGCGCACACATGCATAATCCGTTGGAGGTATTATGGCGTGAGAATGTGCGATCACACGGATCCAATCATCGAGAGGTACGATGACTGTTTCCTAATTAATTATTACCGAGGTAGCGCCGCCTGCCAATTTCCAAATGAGAATCAGCGTTTGTTTACGGCTGTTGTTCACAAAGGTGGAAAAACACGCGTTAATAAAATTTTAATGGAACAATATTAAAAATAATATCAACCGGATCAATAGTAGGCGCCAACACGAGAGAAATATGAGTGCGCTCTTCTGCATTATCAGGTTTCAAACCTGCAGTTATGAAATTAATTATCCAGACACAGGATATAAAAGTTTATTTTATCATGCAAATTCGTTAAATAGGTATTGAATTTTTTACGGAGGATACAATTAGAAATGAAAACTCCCGCCAATGATGCGTACATTTGATTTCATCAAAAATATGTAGGTAATTATAGTTTTATGACTGCGTGTATCTTGTTCATTTAATATTATTCTCTGCCACAATTTTACTAGTTTTTTGCACACATTTATGAAGTAAAAACAAATAAAGACAGAGATAGAGTACGGCACTTTGTTGCAGTTTTATTTAAATACCACTTTCAATCTGATTTTGTTAATAGGTCACTGAATCTTTTAGTTTGAATATAAGTTTGTTTTTTATGTAAAGGTATTTACTGACAAGAATTTTTATTTTTAATTCTGTTTTTTTTTCTTAAAAAAATTATTATATTTGATGAATTTGTATCACAAAATAAACTTTCATATCCTGTGTCTGAACAATATATTGGTTTTGCAAGTCTTTTCCTTATCAGGCAGTTATTTTTAGCCACGATTGCTCGCTATTATCGATACATTTGTTTTGTCCAAGTAGAGCATCTGTAATCTAAATATAATCTCTTTCCTGTGTGATTTTAGAACGTTGATAAACGCGAGGGCTTGCAAGTTCTTAAAAAGAAAATGGAAATGTATATTAAGCGGGATCGATATCATTGTTTTGAATAAGCGCAGCAAATTGGAAATTAGGATTTTTGTAGCTGAATTTGCACGATTACGATGATGATCGTCGTCGCGGAAACGAATTTCACGAAATTCCAACCGAAGATGCTAATTATTCGCTTTAATAATTATTTACGCTTACGAGCCCGCACGTAATTACGTTCGTAAAATTGTTCGGCGTATCTTGACGAGTGTCCGCAGACACGTATTTAATGAATGCTCGTTTTCGTTTTAAGAGATTCGCAAACTTCATAAAAATTTCCGGCCGTCCGGCTGAACGTTCGATTTTACGACGGCCAATGGCAACGCGAGTTTTTTTTCTCTTCGTCGAAGAATCCAGGTGAAATCAATGATAATCATTCAAATGATGTTTCGCGCGGTACTGCCTTCAGTAAAAACTTCGCGAGTTGCTAATTAAATGATGACGAACGCCGTTTGCCTTTTCTTTTACTTTGTCACAGCGGATAGAGATGGAGAATTTTTTTTTTTTTTTTTTAATAAAAGCCATGCATTTCAGGATTCTCTCGACAACATGAGAATTATCGCATTACAAACACGCGTGTAATAACAATCTGATCACGCGCTGCGTCGAAATCCCTGTAATTCAATCGTTACGCCGGATTATGTTTGGTTCGATCGCGTTTTGCGCGAAACGCCCGTCTTTTTGATACGTCATCACTCGGCCATAATTAATAATATAAAATAAAAATGTTTAATAACGTTCCAAGATGAATTCAAGCAAATTCGCGAATTATCAGAATTGTGTGTCGTGAAAGCGCACGTAGGTCGAGGAAAAAAAATTGCTTTGTCGCTGAAAATTCTGGTAATTTTGTAGAATGATTATGGTCACTGCGGCCGCGCTGAAGGGCGCCTTTCACCCCGGCAAGTGAGTTCGGCGGGGTTGTACTTATGTAACGACGTCATTTGTGAGCCGGCGAGCGATCATGAATCTCCTGCCACCTGACGCACGAGGTCAGCGTATTCGTCGTCGTTCCGCCTCGATTTCTCTCGCTGTTTTTATTTAACCGGCGATCTATCTCGCTCGCGATGGAACTCGGAAACGAATGACGACTCCTATCGCAATCCATTTATTTTCTCAACGATTCGGTCAACCAGTTCTCCACTCTCTTTCTCTCGCTCACTCCTACGCGCGCGCGTGCGCGCGCGCTCGCGCGAACTCGCAAGAACGGAAATAAACTTTGTTAACGTAAACTTTCCGGTCCGATATGACTCCGCGGGATTTGAACTTTCGCGTAACTGCTTCAGCATAAATTACTCACCTGTGCAATTTCAGAAGAGAAAGAAGTAATTAACGGCGATTACGACCGTAATATACTCGCCGTTTCCGATCGTTTTTGCAAGAAGGAACGCGCGGACAAGCGAGTTAATTCGACACTGCGAGGAAGGCTTGGGGTTTCCGCGCGCCTACGCTTTTTACCTTTTCTCCGGCGCACTGTAATTAACAAAATTGTGTAAACTGTTCTCCTGCACGTACCGGCAGAGCGTTAAAACCCATTTCAAATATAAAAACGCGGCCGCAATTTTACGTCCGCGAGATAGCACACAATGCCACAATGACACGAGTTAAGGCACTTTTCCCTACTGGTGTGTACAAACATTTACTTTAAGTAATATTGCTTAATGAAACATTTGCCTGAAGTAATATTACTTAATGAATAGAAAGACGCGTGAAGAGGCGCGTAGAAGCGCATTTCTTGTACTGGACTTGCAAATTTCATTTTATACACGCAAAATAACGAGAGATGTTTAATCTTGAAACGCGCTTTAAGACGTTTTTCAAATGTTACAAATGCATCGATCATCTACTCCTTCAATATTTAATTTCAAGTTTAACCTCGAAATTGGGGGCACGTCATGTATTATAGATTGCTATCGATTATTCCATAACGAAATATCGAGTCTATCGATTCTATAACGAAATATCGAGTTCTATAACGAAATACCGCAAAAAAAAGCGCGATTTGTTCGGGTCGTTTTGAGAGCGAATGACGGTCGCTTTGATTGCACGCCAGGTAAAAGTGGCTAAAAATAGCGCGACACGATTTCAGACGCATTGTCCGGCAGTACAATTGTATCGTTATACGCGCGAGCGATGCCGCAGCTTGCATCGAGATACGAAAAAAGCCCGTGGCTCTCTCGCCAGTAACCAACACACGCGCGTCCACTTTTTGCGCCACTTGCCGAGAAGCTTAGCGATGTGGTTACTCGCCTACCCCTATCCACCACCACTCGACCTTTCCGTCGAATCGGACGATTCACCGGAGTTGCTCGCAGCTTGAATTCAACACATACAACCGGGAAAACAATTTTCTCGTTTCTTACCTGCAACAATGTAAGAAAAGGCGACTATTTTCAGCGGAAAAAAGCTCAATAACGACGAAATCGTGTGCGATATATTGTCGCGTTCTTATAAATATATATTTAATACAAACTAGCGCGTACGCACGATTTACATAAGGTCGAGGATATCCCACCTTTGCTTCCTCAATCATGTACGCTTATATACCTGGATATATAGCGGATGGGAAGTCTTATAATGGACAGTCCCATTCAGAGAAATAAATCAATCTTCACCGCATATTCCAGGTGCTTCTTGACCCGAGAGGCTAGCACCTGTTAAGAATCCCTTGCCCAGTATTATATGGGCGAAATCCATAACGAACAGCGACGACGGAGAAGGGTTTCAATACGGCGTAGCTGGAGGAAGTAAGGTAGAAAGTAAAAGTGGCTAAAAATAGCGCGGCATGATTTTACATACATTATCTGGCAGTGCAATTGTATGTGCGCAGCTCGCATACGAGAAAAACCGATGATTCCACAACAATCAGCTTATGCGCCTATTTTTGATCACATTAACAGAAGAGGGAATGCTATGAGACGTTGGTTATTATATCAGGGTAAACCCAGAAAAGGACATTTCTTAAAGCCGGTCTGATATTACAAAGAACATCACGTAAAAGGCTTGGCAAAGCTATACAGTCGCGCTAACGTGATCGTTGGCGAGAATCCGTAAAGTTAGCAATCCAAGAACGAGCGGCCCTGCATCGTAGTGAAAACTTTGGATCATAAAATGTCTGGTAAGACGTGTTAAACAAGAAGAAGAAGAAGAAGAAGCTAGCGCTCGTGCAATAGGATTATTACCACATTTTGGGAATTCACGTTACTCACACGAAGGATATATGTAATTCCGGATGTGCGAGTCTCGCTTTGATTAATTTATCACAAATTACCTCTATACCACCGCGAAAAATTATACAAAATTCTGCACGCCTCTCGCGCAATGCATACAATAATACATTTTGTCGTAAGTCTTTTTAAGCTTAACGAGCTTCAGTAGTTCATGTGCGAAACCATCGTGTATACACGCGTTAATTAACGCTTGAATTTATACGACTGCTTTAAAGGGTACATGTTTGCGTTCTCCCTTCAGAAATCGAGGTTGTCAAACTAACATTAAATACTGAACCGACGGCGAGCTGCGCTGGAAATCCAAGGATTCTTGAGCCGTCAAGAATCTTCGCCGTTATCCTCGACGTTTTTCTGCGCGGAAACGTGGACTTCGGAGAAGCGTGCTCAACTATAAAATAGTCGGCGTGCACGGTGCTGCATCGCAACGACAAAGTACGTCTTCCCCTCCTCTCTCGTTCCCTTCGCTCGCTCGAGGGCGTAAAAAGATCTGCCGGAATTAACCGTCGGATTCGCGAGACGCTCCGTCCGGCAACTTTCTCAGAGGCTCTTAGCGAAGTCCGCGCGCGCGTCGTGGTATTATAGGAGAATCTACGTTAACTCTAGCGTGCTGTAAATGCTCGTGGTTCTCTAAGATCGCCCGAAGTCGCCAGCGTGCAACGAAGTTACAGAGCCGAAGCCGTTTAAGCTTTTCGTACCTACTACTCCGCTCGCTCCTAACTTCCGCGGGACGGCCCTTTCTCCTTGCTCTCCGTGAAATTCCGTCTAATTAATTTTCCCCCAGTCATTCTCGGCAATCCCGGGCGAACGACGAACGGGCGTGGCGCTCTCCTATCGGATGTTTTCCAAGGATCGTCGTCGGTTTAAAAGTAAGAGTAAAGGCGACCTCCTCGGGTTAGACCGTTGCGAGAGTTGAAGAGGCCAAGGGGATCGTTGAACGAGGAAGTACAAACGCGAGAAGTATATACGCGTGCTTTCTCAGCATATATATTCACTTCTAAACGTTGTAGACACGTGTAATCGTATGTTCTATAGCCAAACCGGTTTTGGCTCCACGATTCTCCAGGATTTGCGATTATTCCTTATCGGCAATGCCTACGACGAATTAAAATTTAATTTCTCGATGTAAACCTTATGACTCTTTTAACCTTCTGATTATATATAATTGCGATTACTATGTAGTTTCCATTTCCTTACATTTTATGGCTTTTATTACGAAATTGATTCTTTACCGTAACGAGACTTTTCTCGTTATTGAACTACTACATCAAGCGCCTGATAATAATCGATATGGTTTCATTCGATAAAACGTCTACTGAAAGAAATATCTTCGTGCGACGGAGAAGTTAGATATGTTAATGTGAGAACTGCGAAAGACCTGCATTAATATGCGGGCGGAACGCCATCGACGGGCGTCGAGATGACAGAGTACTCGGTGCATCTCGCACGGGAATGGGAAACTTTAACGTTTTCTCACCTCTACATATTTTTTTCTTCCGCGTCCTTCTTTCATTATATATTCAATTCAGTATCACGTTTCTTCATCTATTCAATTTTTTTTAAATCTTATGCTCGATAAAATATTTCTCAGAATAAAATATTTCTCATAAACATGTAACAAATACGCATAGATCAATTTTATGCGCTGAGAAAAACATATTTGACACTTGTAGCTATATTAAATATTAAAATATGGTTAAGAGCTCTATTACTATTATTATTAATGTTGTAATGTTAGTAATAATAATATAAAATGTGTTTTACTGACAAAAAATTGTTGTTTTTGTCATAATTTAAATATAGTGTTTATGGTGAATATAATAATATCACTTCTGGTAAAAATAATTATGGTTAGGAGCTCTATTTTCATAGTTATTGCTGCTATAATGTTAATAATAATAACATACAATGTATCACACTAAGAAAAAATATTTGCAATTATAATTAAAATATAGTGGCATCGAAAGTGAATATAATTAGTCATTTTCCGTGAAAATAATTATTGTTATAATGTTAATGTTTATTGTTATAATGTTAATAATAACATACACAGCTTCTAACCAGAATTATTTTAATATTCGATTATAGTCACAAATATTATAGTCACAAATACTAAATACTCTTCGTCGTACTCTGACGGATTTTTAGCAGACTAATTAAAGTGACGTACTAATGATTAATTAAAGAGATGCGTTGCAAAACGCGCGAATGAAAAACTAGAAAAGCTCTCCCAAAATATTCGGCGGACGTAACTTTTCTCTAACTCGTGCGCAATCTATTATTTTGTTAATTCTTGCGAAATCGATGTGCGCCGAATATTACTTACGAAATGGCCCGCTCATAAAGCGCCGTTATAATATCTTATATCGAGAGAGAGCTGTTAATAAAACAGCCTTTACGACCAGTTATAAGTGAAATATGTAGCATTATTACAGCCATTACTTGTAGCGTCCTGGCGCCGCGCCCCGCCTAGAATTACCGCGTGCGTTGGTTGTTACGCGTTATTGTAACATTTGCGGTACTATCGAAATTCCGAATCTATCCGAATCGCTATCAGGATTTACTGCGACGATCCCGGTTTGTGGAGAAACGCGCGGTTAACCGGCACTCGCTCCCGGAAAACAATTTTAATCGCACGCCAACAGAGTGTCCGTTTTCTATTTATTCATTTTTTCCCTCCCTCGCTTCGACTGTTTTTAAAAGGAACGTGCAGAAATCGGGCGTTTTTCTTGCTTTTGAACAGCAGCCAAGGCTGCACTTGAACAGAGGTTGAAAATCGAAAATGCGATTTGTTTCTTTCAAACGTTTGCCAGCGAAACAACAACAAACGTATGTGTACTCGACAAATCGATATGTGTACTCGGTCGCGCGGATCCGAATACTCGCGAGATGTATCATCATATAGATCGTTCGACGTATTTAATTCATTCGTTACCGGCTTTCGGACGTAGCCTCCAAAGTATGAAAAATCAGCGATGGTTCTCGGTTTAACGAACGAGGCGGGTAAACTGCGAACGAATCTCGTCGGAGGGGTGCGAGAGCGACGGCATGTCGCCCCGAGCGAAAACGGACGGGGGCGACGCGCAAACGCAAACTCACGCCCCTCCGATATCACGGGAGATTATTGGGTCACCGGGATAAAAATCGGCGGAACTCCGAAAACTGGCTCGGGACGGTACACACGTCGTTGTACCACTCGACGTGGGGGAGGACAGACGGGAACAGGGGTGCGGGGGCGGATGTCGACCGCGCAGGGGAGGAGGGGACGACTTCCAGAGTTATGGAGCCGTAGATCAACCGCTTTCGGCCGCGTTTTGAAATGTGTAATCAGCGACCGTGATTTATCGCCTTGCCCCGATTACGCTACCTCGTCTGCTCTCCGTCCGCGTCGATATGCGATTGCGGAATCGCGCCGCTCTCGATGCCGGATGTAAGGTGATCTCTCTATTTCTGATCGAGCGACCCGCTCCGACCGACGGCGCCGCCGCCGCCCGCCGCGCGTTCGAGCTTGAACGAGAAGCGTATACTTTGCGGCACACTTTTCCCTTTTATAAATTTACGCGATGCGTCTCTATCGGAAAGCGTGCTCGAGATAAACGGGGATCTGAGGATCTAAACGGTCGAAACGTGTGGGATGCGTGCGTCTGCTTTTGCTCACATTTCTTCCTGGGCAGCGCCTACGACTCTCTTCTCGCGATCAGACTGTTCATTAAGATACGTTAATTGACGCCATTGAGTATGGTAATTAATTGACGTTTTCTTTATTGCCGTCGTCTTTACTGCCGCACGCGAAACGAGATATATATCGCGTGTCACGACTCCACGTGCCGCCGTAAACATCGTAATACGATTTGTCGATATGAAATTCAATTATTTTCAAGCGTCGTGTACAAATTGTCGCGATCAGAGAACAATGACGTCTCATAAATGGTCGAGTTGACATTATCGGTTTCGATTGATATTACGATTGTCGATACCCGCGGTAACAGCGATTGTCGCTTTAGTGGACATCATCGAGCAGTTAAATATTACAAACGGGCGCGCGTCGTTTTTTTCATCGGATTGATTTGCACCTACGTATGGATTTAAACGCAGATTTACGTCGCTAGCATCATAAATATCAACGTAAATCTGTTCTCTCAATTGCACGACGATACGTGCGCATTAGTCGTCGCTCGCTCGGCGTTTCGTCAGTAAAAGCGCATGTGGAAGTGTTTAATAGAATACATTTGATTTTTTCGCTTTACTCCACATAAGTATCATTAACGTTAAACGTATCTGCCTGTATGCAACGATCGAAAGAGCAACTCAAATAAACACGAGAAATAATTCCGTCGGTAAACCCGATGCGGGGCACGTGTGTTACAATTTTTTAAATAAATATTGTGCTTTATTTTATTTCGATGGTGTACATATAACTTTGTATCGATTTGATACATTGACAAATATGGACGAAATTGTCTTAATTTAAAGATGTTTTTATTGTACAATATTAGCTAAAAGCTGGTTTCAAAATTTAAAAAATACAAGTTTTTTAAGTACATTTTTTTTCTATTCAATAACAAAACATTTCTAAGTAAACGTTATGTTTCAATTCGCCAGTAATGCACGTAATTTTGTATTGATTTAATACACTGACAAAAAATGGTTGCAGTTACCACAGTTTAAGAGTGTTTTAGTTCAAAATACCTGTTTAAAGTTTTCGAAATTTAAAAACTACAAGCTTTATAAATTTATTCTTTTTTTTTCTTTAACAACAAAATTTTAGTCGTAAATATCTATGACTTTGAAACTAACTGCAAAGAAGAAAATAATGAAAAATTTGGCTTATAATGGCTTATGCAGATATAATCCTATTTTGTTCCACTTTTAAGTAAATAACTTTTAAACCAGTGGATCCAAATAAATTTTGCGCGAATATTTATTAGAGTTTTATTAGTATGTGTAAAAAAAATTTGATTTAATTCGTAATACTACTTTTTTATCAAATTAGCAAATAATCGCGAAATGCGATTTTTTATAAAAATTAAAGATTAAAGGGAAGAAATTAAATAACCTTATCAAAAAAATTTTGTTCAGATTCACTAAGAATTTACATAGATACTCAAATATAATGATAAAACAATCTATGAAATTTTTAATTTTTTGATAATACTTTGAGATATACATTTTTGAATATAATTGGCACCAAAAATGCTTATTATTAATATTATTAATGTTACTGATTTTGTCAATGTAATATTAAATTTTATGCTTTTATTAATAATATTATAGCAGTAATAATTGTAAACATGGAACTCCTAACCATAATTATTTTAACATTTAATTATAATTTCAAATGCCAAATACTTTTCTCCATTTAATATCTGTACACACACTGAGAGAAATATTTGGTGAAATAGACCAAATATTTAGTTAAAATGTGACCAAATGAGTTTGATAGTTATAATTACTAAATATGTAATTGTTTTGACCAAACAGTCTGTATCCTTAACCAAACAATTGGTTTTACACAACTTATAAATTGTTCGTTAAATGTAACTGAGTTTTTGGTATCAGTAACTACAAAATTCATTTTATCACTATTTAACTAAACGTTTGATTAATATTTCTCTCAGTGCGTTAAGAGAGACTCCAGAAACGGCTCGAAATTCCTGCGTGAAGTGTTTGCCGCGCTTTAAAATTGATGCAGCTGTTGGTGGCTAAGATAAAGAGACTATCGAATCTCTGGCAGCATCGACGAGAGAATGACGCGACGAATGCGACGTTGTGTAGATTCTGGCCAAATATCGCGGTGCTTAATTCATCACCGTGCAATTCCGGAACGGTCGCCGAACCGAAAAACGAATCGACACGAAATAAAACGGAACGCAAACGTCGACTGGGACGAATCGCGCGAGCGGGCGGTGGTTCCTCGAATAACAATAAAACTCCGACAGTTGGAGACTCGTTCGAGACATCCGCCTCTCCGTCCGTCGAGCTGCACTACACGGTGTTTGACATGTCGGATTTAAGGTATCTGTGCGCGACAACCGCGGAATAATAAGTCGGAATAAGCAGGCGAGGCACGACGTGGCTTTTTACGGATTCGAGAACGCGATTCACGCCCGGTATGTATATTGTGCCCGTGTGTCGCTGCCATTTGCGGGCGACGCGTATTGAAAGCCGCGCGGCGCCGCCGATTTCCGATTTTCGTCGCTATTTCTTCGCTCCGACGCTTCTTACTGCTCCTTTGTGCGCTTAGGTGATAGTACATTTTCAACGGAGATATAAAACATCGTTCTGCCATTTTTTTTTTCTTTTCTTAATCCGGCGAGCATGACTAAACTGTAGAGGCAAGAAAGACACACATTGTTGTAACGAAATGAATTTTGCGTTACGTCCATTTCTAAAGAGAGAGAGTTGACCGGAAAATATCAAAGGAGCTTAAAACGGAATAGAGATTGATGACATAATACCTCTGCGATTTTCAAATACAAAATACAGAATCTACTCGAATACTTCTAGGCTCTTGATCCGCTTTCGCCAGAACTGCCGCATTAACGGCAAATCTGATGCTTTATCAGGAGGATAAAGATTTGCCGCAACGCGATCAAAAGCCAATTTATGCAGTTACATTTCACTGGAGTGCGGCTTATATAAGAACCGGGTAGCTGCCAAAACTTTGTAAAACGAGTTTGGTTCCTCGCCTCGTTGATCAGTGATTTGTCTTGAAATTCAAAGACAAGTAAGGGCACGTCTGAAGTCGACCACGACGCTTTATTAAATTATGTTGAAAAACTTTATTACTTCGGAAACTTGCTCCGACAACTGTGATTTTATCGCTTTTCCTCGTGCCGTTCGTACGACACCGAGGAATAATTCGATTATTTTTCGACCTTAATTCAGCCGTCCGTACCTCCGCGTTCCCGCGTCGATCTCATTAAAAAGGCAACATTCGCGTTTCGATGTGTGTAGCCCGAAGATTTCAAACTTTCAGGTTTCTCCGTACATAACATATAGAGAATAATACAGCAGCCGTCTCTCGTGTACTCCGCACTTTATTCGTGAAAGAGCCCTGAAAAAGGTCCGTTGAATTTCGTTGAATTTAGCAGAACGAAAGAAAAACCGGGTACCGTGAAATTAGTGGCGTTTGGTCGAAAAACTCGCTCCTCTTTCAGACTGCTTCGACAAAGCTCGTGTAAAAAGAAATTTGAATTGGTCGCTGGAAATTTGCGTTTGGCGCTTTTCATCGTTTTTATCGTCGTTAAGCGTTCCGAAAAAACAATCGTGATCGTCAGTGCAATTAACCCGTTCGTAGTCTTTCCTAAATTTTTGTCCGTATCCCCCCCTACACACACACACACACACACACACACACACACACACACACACACACACACACACACACACACACACACACACACACACACACACACACACACACACACACATACACATACGCATACATCATTATCTAAATTGTTATTACAACGTTGTGGAATCCGCCGATAATTATCCGCTCTCTTTATAAATTCCTCCTCCTTATTAAAAAAATATATTTTAAATCTTATTATCTAAAAATGTTAACGAGTTTAATTTCCAGTTACGCCAATTAGTTTTGAAATGCGTGTTGAAATATATCGACGCGACATTTACGTAGTGTGCCCTGCGAGAAAACCAACAAACTTTTAAAATGTGTTCTGGAAGTCATTTTAAACAAAAGTTATTATTACTAACCAAAAAATTCTTATTGTATATAAGTCAATTTGTCTAAATTATCAAGATAATTTCATTAATACTGTAACAGATAAAAAATATGTATCAGATATTTTTAACTTTTATTAGGTCATTTTCTTATTTTATTAGGTCAAACTTTATTAGGGCCATCTTTTCTATGCATTTAAAAATTTAGAACAAGTAATATGGTAAGGAGACTAATACTTATTTAATAAAATTATAAAGAAATAAAATATGCTTCATCTAACGAATAATGTCCAATATTGCCTGTTACAGTATTAACAAAATGGTCTTGATAACCTGACACACATGCAAAATTGATCAATAACGTATATGCTTTTTCGCTTAGCAGTAATAATGTTTTGCTTACAATAATACCTTTAGAAGACATTTAGTAGTTTATCAGTTTCCTCGCGAAACACTCTGCATATGTATGATATATGGAAATTCGCGCATATGTATGCGTTTCCAGTGGACTAAAGAATCTATCGTAAAACTAGGTCGAGCCTAGCTCGATCAGGGTAGGAATTAATTATCTTTCGATACGCTTTGTCGGCACGAGGCACTCGCAATGCAATTATGATCGTGTTTCACGTGTGGTTCAAAATAAATTCTTGTAATTAAAGGCGGATTAGGAGATCGTGCCAGCACGTCGCGCCGGCAGAAGGCCTCGTTAAACTTATCTTTAACGAGGTCGGCCAATATCATTTCCTGTGCCAGTTTTTCTGGCTTCCTTTGATCCGCTTCACTGTCGATAAGCTAATAACGTCGCCGAGTCGAAAGACTTCATACGTAAAACGTATAATAAAATCGCTTGTGCGCCGTTATAAACCGATCGCGGCGCCAACGTTATCGGCGTGCTTTATCAGCTTGCAGCGTTGCGATTCGATACCTTTGAACGCAACAAAGACATGTTTACAGCATCGCGCAAATGCATCGTAAAATGGTAGCGTTTGAGTAGAGGGAGAATTCTCCGCGTCGATAAATCATGCAATAACGATACAGTTAATAGCAAAAAGCGCGTGGTACGTTCAACTGTAACACGCAGACAGGTTTGCGAGGGCAAGTTTTTTTTTCTCCTCTAATATCTAATATTCGTCTGATGTAGACGTTGAACGCGTTATCTTCACATTACCGACATAAATCAGAATTAAGTGCGTTTGACGCTAAACGCGGCGTCCATCGCGCGGAGAATGCGGACGTAAATTATCTCAAAGTCTTCTTTTAATAAAGCGCAAAAATAAGACCAAGTTCTGCTCTTTCACGGAGCAATTTCATTACTCGTAATACTTAAGCGCAGAGACCGCGGTCTTCGACGTGGACTTCGTAGAATGTCGTTCCACGGTCTACGGGTTTATCGAAAGTTGGAATTTTAGTGGCGAGCCTGGAAAGTCCTTCCCGTAGTCCTTTCTCGCTCTCGCGTTTTTCGTCTCTTGCGCAGAGATTGCCGTAAAACGTCGACGTTGCAACTGATCGTCGCTGAAAGATATTAAGTAAGCAAAATAAATCACGCATCCTCGTCGATGCTGCAACTGGTAATTGCATCGTGCACCTAGCTTCCCTACGGCTTCTTCTCTCCCTACTGCATCTCTTTCTCGATTCTCCATGCGTCGTCGCGTATAATACTCGAAAAAGTACCACGTCTGGTTTGCAGGTATGTGCTTGACCTTCCACCACATGTCCAGCAGGCGGTAATTTGTAACACGGTTTTCCAGACCGGGCACAGAGTAAAAGCCACCCTTGACCAGTGCGCGGCCTTTTTCCTTTCGTTGGTCGGGGATCGTACGTCGGTCGCTTCTTTGTGAATGCGTAGTAACTGCAGCTTTTTCACCGTGCCGGGCAAGCGGATGTTTAATCCCGTTGCAGGACACGACTTTCAGCTAATGTCGGATTAATCAGTGCGGCCTGTTGAATTATAAATCAGCGCCGGTTTTCTGCGAGCATATGTCCCCAAATTGTCACAGATGCCCACGGCACCTAATAAGATTTTTATAACGCAGAGGAATGAAAATTTTATCGCGCACTTTTTACATGTCACTTACACGGAACTTCATTGAATGTAATTTTTAATTATAAGTATTGAATATGATTTTTATTTTGCAAACATTTATTTACTTTGAACATTAGATTTTAAAGGGGAAACGTATTTTTGAAAAATATTTCTTTGAATTCCCTTACATATCAATGCGTTGACGAACGAGGTCCGGAAATTAAGTGAATGCCGTTAAGATTTCTGAAGACGAAGTTTAAAAGATTTACGTTTGACTGAGGTACTTCTCGCGTTGGTGCAAATTTTCGTACGTTTCCTTACGACAACGTTTACAAAGTTTACCTTCAGGAACGTTGAATTACATTTCCATACAAAGAAAGCGCACTCCACAGCTGAACTCCGCAAAGTTACGCAAACGTTATTACCATGTCGTCTCATTACCACGTACATATACTTGTTCCATTTTCGCAAAACGCGCGAAAATATTTATTGTCGCTTCGATATCGTCGGATATTTTCTTTTTAATTGATTTAAAAAAATCATGTTCAGAAATATTGGAAAAAATTATAACAAATTTCCGACGAATAGCTTGTGGTTGTGCCCGGGGGATTCATGAGGAAAATTAAGATGTTTCTTTTGGCAAATGGGATTTTGATCTGAAAAGAGGTGAATCTAGCTTTTTACCTACTCCGTCGCATTAGTAAAACTCGACGTTCAAAGAAGCGCGTTCCTGAATCGGTGGACCTGTTTATCATCCTTCCGCAGGCACCTGGAATCCCCGATCTCCGACGGATTAATCAAGACAAGCGGGATGACCATAAATCGTCGAAATCCGCCGACTTTCGTTCGCGACGTAGAAACTTGCAGATGATGATGCATAAGTATGTGGCAGTTAATTCTCATCATTTGCACGTGAGCCTGTTACGTCGAGGCGACCGGTCGGTCGATCGACCGGCGAACGAGCCACGAACGCGTTCGTTTATCTTCCGTTCCATCTCGCCTCGGATAGTCGCGTATAAAACGCGCGTAGACACGATCGTTAATTAAATCGAAGGTGGACTAATGCATTTCCGCAACGTTTCATCGGCGAACGAGTATCGGTCCACATTTCTCGCCAGCGGCGAGAGGGACAGCTTGATGTAAGGCTCGTATATGTTAACTATCAGCTTAATTTCCGCTCAAATTTCAAATTCTCCTCTACAAATGGCGCTTCTCGAACGGGAATTAATGTCGCCGCGCGATAAGCCGGCGCCGCGCCGCGAGGAAAGAAGACTCGGAAACGAGCCGCGCTACGTCACCGGCTGCTGGATGTTATCTCCGTACTCCGGTATGCGGCACGGGGAGAGAAAGGTACTTGAGAACCTAATGCGAAACGGGGGAAATTAAAATGGAATTCTCGTACGGATACATTTCTCGCGCCGGATACTCTCTCGCGAGCGGAGCGAACCGACGGCGACGGCAGTTTTTAAACGGCGGCGATATTGAAATTATGCGCGCAATGCTCGTGGCGGCGAGGCACAAAAGCCGCAGCTCTCCGGCATAAATCGCCAACTCGAAATTCCTGAGGGAAGTTCCGTCGAGTCTCGTGGGGAAAGAGAGAGAGAGAGAGAGAATAGGGAAAGAGAAGGAGAGAGAGAGAATGTGTGTCTCTGGTTCCTGTGGTACACACATCGAGTACTGAAAATGTATACATATAGTCAAGCGGATTGTGCGAGAATTCTCTGGTAGGTGGGACGGACAGCTGCGCGAAAGACGGCGAGAGGTAGACACGGGAAAACGAGGATCAAGATTACAGATTTATGGGGAGCCCTCTTAGAGGCGCGTCCGAGTCTCTCGCTCCTGGTCCTTGAACAGCTTTGAATCAATAATGGTTAACCTAAGACGTACTGTTACCGTACGACTGTGGCGAATCGCTCTAGAAACCCTCCTGAACGGCTGAGAGAACAAATGTTCCTGTCATCTAACGCTGTTACTGATAGGATACTCAAAAAGATGGCAGAGCTTCGATTTTAGCCGTTTATTTAAAAATCGATACTTTAACCCTTTAGGGACAAGAGTCGTATATTTGCAGCTTTAATTTTTCACGTTTAGATATAAGAATTGTAGGAATTGACTAAAATTAATGGAGCTGACAGCGAGATTTGAACTCAGAATCTGATTGATTCTCATTCCTGACACTTGGCATGCTACATACACCACGACTAGCACCCGCCCACTAGTTTTATAACAATTTCGGTTGTGTATGGTTTTTTCCATTTTCCTATAGAATGTGTCAATAAATTCGGATCTGCACAGTTTATACTTGATGAGAACTGAAAATTGGTTGGAAGTGTATACTGAGAAAAAAAAAAGTTGTTGACTTGGCTAAATTTTTCAATATGTTATAGATTCAAAACCGCGACTTGTATACAACAAATTGAATAAAATATCGGCCAAAACGGTCATAACAAAATCTTGATGTTGAAATAATATTTCACAATTACAAATAATGAATTTTCAATTTACATCGAACTGCGCGCCGTTATTTTTTATTTCGAACACAGCTCTTGAAAATAAACCGAAACAGTACTATCACCAGAATTAAATTGAAAATCAATTTAATAATTACGATGGTAATTTGTATCTCTAATACAACGCAGATATGAAATGAAACGTATGAAATATTATTTCAGTACTCATATTTTGCTACGACCGTCTTGGCCTATTTTTTATTAAAATTTTGTAAATTTTAAATTCCTTTAGTTCAAGTATTTATGTATTTAAATTAAATATTTTTACAACTTTTTCTCCAGTTCATATAGCATTGATATAAAGTGCTTTTTACCGTTAAAAATATCAATAGATTTTTCATTTACAAGATATTTTTTAATCAAATCAATAAAAAGAATTGTTTTTTTAATGATATGATGCGATGCTTTCCCTAGAGAATTAATGATTATTTCTACTAATGCAGATTAATTTTAATCAGAAAAAACGGTTTTGCTAACGAATCTAAAAATTTAGCTGGATAGCGATCTGAAAATGATATTAGATCACTAAAATAATTATATAAAATGCTAAAGCTAGCTGTTAAAATGCCAAAATTTTTTCCCTCTTGCTTCCTTTCTAATTACTTTAATGTATTTAATTAAATTTACTTAACTAAATTATTTTAGGTACTTCAGTAAAACCGTTTTTTTTCGTAGATTTAATTTACTCTTTATCTTTTTCTAATTCTTAAAACTAGAAAGAGATAAGAATTACGTTAAATCGAGAAAATTAAGTCTACATTGATAGGAATGGACATAAGCGTGATAAATTAACGTACAGTCGTATTCGGGAGCGCTTTAGAACATCGAATTTCACGGTTGTGTGTTGAGTGTCTTCAGAGTATCGGTAAAAAAATCTTTCTGTCTCAATTGAAACGTAACAAAAAGCTTCTAGCGACTGTTTACATTCCAATTCCGTATTTTCGAGACGGTGATTGAGTGCGGTGAATGCTTTACGTCTGGATAGATATTTCGAGTATCTCTACGCGTTACTCTTCGCACATGGGTACCGCGCAAATAGTTGACAACAGCTTGCAGCTAAAAACAGTTAAAATAGCTTCCCCGTGTCACACGACAATTTATTGTACCATCAGTGCGGTAACTGCCTCGGTTTCTCTGAACGTTTATTACGTTCGCACGTTACCTTTCGCGACACCATCGATCTTGATGCGCGATAATTAATTATACGATCACTTACTTTAATCCGCGAAATCCATAACCAGAAATATGAGAAGATAAATATCACGTGTAAAATCGACACACAAAATGGATATACGTATTCGTTTTTAAACTAAAGCTGTATACTTATTTGTTTAATACTATAATCAATAAAAACGTACTAGCTTTTATGTTTGCAATTTCTATTTACAATTTGTATTGAGACTTCTGTCTGTGCTAGATTTTATATTTGCAATCTGTATTGGAGGTTGTATTTATCCAAAAAAATTAGGAAAAATGTTTTAAATAGATGGACTGATGGGGTAAGCGATTAAAGCAATATTTATAATGCTTTCCGTCTAAGTAATTTACCATATAATCCAGTAATATTTTGTAATCATGATATAAATATTATGCTTATTGTACGTCTTTAAGCAAGCATGTTTGTATACATTTAGCATGTGTGTATATATTTATTGAGAGAGTTCTGAATGAGCATACATTTTTATCTTAAGTCTTGAACGATACACAATTAACTTCTAAAATATTAAAATATAAATCGAATTGAAAATATTGACCAAGCGTATTGTTGCTTTTCCGGACGATGGGAGAATTCCTTGACGTTTACATCTTTGATCGAACTGCGATAATGCGAAATGACGTTTCGCCGATTCGAAAATGAGCGCCGACGCGATAGACACCTGCCAACATTGTGTTGCTTTCTGCATCAAAACGCGTATCCCGTTTCGGCAGACACCTGGAAGATGAGGACGGAGAAATGCAAGGAGGTAACTCTGAAACCTTAAATCCTCTCGCTACGTGTCATCGGGGAACGGAGGATCCACATTGAATTCGGTGCAAGCCGACGTGGGCGCGACGCGGGCGTGGAAAATAAAGTTGCCACGAAAACAGCGGAAGCATAACGATGATACAGTTACATGAATAATTCACAGTTGTTCTGCGTCCTCAACGGAAAGTTTCTCACGGCATCTACGGGCTGCTAGATTTCATTCAAAAATTCATAGACCGGCGCCCGCCTCCACGGCAGAATCTGTTCCTCCTGATGCACCGACCTGAATTTCTCAGCACTATGAGAAGCGAGTTTCTTCTCATCCTTATGCTCGCGACTTTTCGCGAGTGCATAAGCTCGCGAATAATAAAAATTTATTGCCAAGCAGAACAGCTAAATGCTTGAAATGACGAAAGCGTTTAGCTGTTGGATACATAATCAATCGTATTGCTGCGCGAGGAGAATTTTATATTTTTGTTAAGCTGGAACCTCCATCGCCGTAAATCAAATTTGTATTTAAAACATATAATGTTATTTATGTACTAATTTGTTGGGCTATTCCTACTTTTGTTGCTTAAAGCGATAGCAGGAAATGCCGTGCACAGAAAGGATTGCTTACCATTAGACTATATGAAAAAATTATACTGAAAAAATATATAGAGTAGGTATGCCAAGAAATTGAATATAGAATTTGTTATATTGCTTATTTTCCTTAATATAGCGAAAGAACATCTTTATAACATGATGTTGCGCGATTAAGAAATACTTATATAGATAATACATTGTTTTATCTGACAATTACATAGCCTACTGTCCATAAAATGAATATATTTTAAGTTATAAAATTCTTCTAATATAATTAAAAAAATCCAAGCTAATATAGTCGCTTGTTAACTTATTAACTCTTAAGTTGATTTAATAGGACATTTGATTTGTATACATGCACGTTAATTTAAAACACTTTTCAATGATTTTTATATATTTGACACATCTTCTTTATCATTATAGGATTTTTGTGAAAAATAATAAAATGTTTGTCTAATAAATACTCAACGCATTTTATTTCCACATTTATTATTCAATATATGTACATATCACGAAATAAATTTTAAAAATTATTGAAAGCATAAAGCTACAAGAATAAATTATGTTATACAAATTGCTGTGCAGATTTATAGATATTACAAGAACATTTTAAATTTATTACTCTGAAAATATATCATTCTTGAATTCGTAATCACTGTTCAATTTAGTAAAATAGTTTTTTGTTTTGAATAACAAAATTTGAAATACAACAGCAAATTATCATATAAATAACACTAAATTTTTAATTGGTGCAAACTTGATTTGTAATTGTGGGTGGTCCAGCTTAATACGGGTGAATTCCTTTTACTCTTCTTATCGATGCATAAACATGATCCTGGCTTCTTTCAAGTATTCGCGCGATGTGCGAATCTTTACAGACGTGTTGTATTATACCTAATCATGTATGAGAATTAGCAAATTTCTTATTCTCAAGTGCTGTATATTTGCATTCGCCGAGCATTTGGCAAATGAACGCGTCGTCCGAAGTCGAATTTGCATGCGAACGAGAAACGCTCGAGTCATACCAATATTTTTCTGACTTCACCGCTAGCTCTGGGAGGCGAGGCCGGCGAGTTGTAACAACGATTATGCAGACTTCAATTCGCCTCGTCATTACACGCGATTACAACCCGACCTTTAATTTAACCCCATGAATAGAATAACAGCTTCATCCTGGGCATACGACTCGAGTGACTTAATAATACGTTTTTAAACACATCGTGTTGTATATGTCAGTCATCGCGTTTCATCTTGTGCTTACGAAGGAGATTCCGCTTGAGATAACTGACTGTGGAGAGATACAATCTTTCAGGTAGGCCATGTAAAATCGACTTTAGCGTTTATCGAAAGCACAACTATCGACGATGAAAAACATATGGAATATTTTTTAATATTCGCGTGTTCTGGATGGAAAGATTAATGTAATTCTGAATAATGCAATTGCAAAATGTGTGTTTACTTAAGCGTCAAATACGCGATAAAATAATAAAACGGAAATTAAAACGGAATATTTTCTTTCGTTTTACCGTTATGACGAAGAATTAGTGATGTTAAAATTAAGTAAGATTATCGAGTACAGCGTAAGAGTTTCAATATTCGTAAGTAACTGCGCGGTAACGAGGAGTAAGTCGCTGATCACCTCAAGTAATTAATTGTTTTGGGGAAGGAGGCTGCGCGATGAAAGTCGAGGAATGCAATTAAGACACGACATCGTCGTCAAGTCAGCGTCTTCGTTATGCACCACGTCGAACAAAATACCCGTATTTATAACTACGAGGTGCTTGACGCGTGACAGTATCCTTTATAAATAACATGCGGATATTTTAACGTGAAGAACAGCCCCTCGTTGCGATCGACAATTACGTAATTAGCATCACCGCTTTTCTGGGCGTGGACTCTCGTAATAGACGACCTCTTTTCTCTCCTTAGTATTCGCTTTTGACCCCTGGAATAACCTGTGCATGTGATCCTCCATGTGCCGAGGTAATTGGTTGATAAGCTTTGCGTTACTTAAATCGTCATATACGTCGATATCGAATGTAAACTTGCGAAATTAATACCGCGATGTTGCGAAACGGGAAGGAACAAAACCTATAATTACATTGGTGTTTTATGCATGCGGCGGCCCTTTCATACCCCGAATGCGCGGCAAAATTATTTAAACCGCAGTATTGATTAGATTTGAAGTAACTTATTAATTTGCCGTATCGGTTCTCTTAATTTTCGAAAATAGGCCTTTACCTAGAGGTCAGTTAATAAAACACCAAGTTAACACAGCGCTCGTCCGGACCGGTATTGGTCTCGTTATGTTTCTCATAATGTAACGAAACAAATCAACACGAAAGTAAACACGATGAATTATGCAGTTCGCCGCAAACACGCTATACATATTCTTTGACGCGTTATATTTGCATGCCGTATGACACGTAATTGACAGCTAATTTCAGACACTTTGACGCACCGTTCGGTTTGACGACCGCATCTCAGAAAATGTCCCGAGCTGGGCGTATTTGAAGATCTTCAAGAGATTGGACGCGTTCTAAATATGATGGACAAACATTTAAAGCAGAATGAGATCGAGGCATTTATCTCAGTTTATTTAATGCATCTGTCATTTTATCTTAAGCGTCCTGAACATCATCGCGAACCAATTAAAAATTATCTAAACGGTGTACACTTAAAGACTTTGATTCTGTCTGTGAGGAAATTTTCCAAACTGAGAAGTTGCTATTATTTTACATACTTCATGATTAACGTAACGACCAATAAGCTCTAGTCATTTCATTAATCATGAACTGCGAGTATGTAGAAAGTGGTGACTTCTCAGTTTGGAAAATTTCCTCATGGACAGAATCAAAGTCCTTGGGTGTACAATCTCTTATTCTGTGAAGTGGAATCAGTGTAATTTTGCAAATATTAGTGCTATACTTATAACTATATCAGTGAAATGTGCGCTGTCTTTTAATGGTAACACTTTGATTTCGATTTCACTGAAAGAAATGAAAAGAATGATTTTGTTGAAAATATTAACGGTTACCAAATTCTTTCTTCAATGTAATGTAATTATTTTAATGATCCAATATAATTATTTTTATATCTGTATTTTCAACAAAATCTTTTAGTGTTAGAATACTTAAGGATCTCTAGGTATATCGTCGCGAACACTGCAAATCCAAGTGTGTAAAACGTGTAGTTACTTTTTACGCATTTACATTTTTTTATGCATTAAATTAAATTTATGTATGCAATTTTTGTACTTCATACACGCTTACACGTGTATCGATATTAAATTACACGTCTAAGCATATAAAAAAAAAATTACACGCACATAAATGCGTAAAAAGCAACAACATAATTTTACACACAAAAATACACACTTGGATTTGCAATTTGGCGTTGTCCCTGAGATCGAATCGCGCGCTACGAGATAATAAGTATGAATATCATACATTTCAATCGCAAGCCCAAATCTTGCGGTGATATAAACAATCGGCGAGACACGCGACGCGATTGCGAAGTGCGTGACAGGCGATTAGTACCGCGAGTGAGTAACAATAAACGAACGATAAATTACTCACCCCTCTCCCCGACGCCGACCTGCCGCTCATTCTCTCGGAGTCCTTCGCAGCCGTTGCTTCTCCGTAGCACTCCGTACGCACGATCTCACACGCGCACGCTTATTACCGAAACGCAACGAATACAGGATCAATTGCGCAGGCCGTACGTAATTCCCGATTAAACGCGATTCGAGAGCGCTTCGCTGCGCTGCGTCTCCGTGGCGTTCCGTTAGCGGGAAAGAGCGCCGATAGTCCATGACGTCAACTCCACTATCGCGGCTTCGATATATCGCGCGAGTATTCCCAAGCGAGGGTTAAGAAGCTGAAATCGAGACGACTGATCGAGAGTATCGAGACGGCTTCCGTTGTACACACGCACAGGGTGTGTGACGTGTGCTGAAACGCGCGCTAATATGCGTATATATTATAGAAGGCGAAGGTCAACCGCGTCGATTCGGCATCTTGACTTTAATTCGACTCGCGTCGCGTCGCGGCAGTAAACCAGAGTGATGTTGCCGAGGTGACCCTCGTGACGTCATTCGCCGCGTCGCTCTCTCTCTCTCTCTCCCCAACGGAACGCCAGAGACGCGCAGCGCGACGAAGCGCTCTCGTGTATTATTCGCGTTTAATCGGGAATTACGTACGGCCTGTGCAATTGATTCTGTAGTCGTTGCGTTTCGGTAATAAGCGCGCGCGCGTGAGATCGTGTGTGAGCAGCGTAAGTGCCATGGAGAGGCAGCTGCGAAGGATTCCGAGGAAAGGAGCACAGCAGAGGCTTGCAATCGGGCCAATCGGCGCCGGACAGCGGGGAAGGAGGTAAGTAACCTATCATTTGTTACTCACCTACTTGTTATTTACTCGCGCGGTACTGATCGCTCGCGTCACGTTCGCATCTCCGCTGTCCGAGATTTGTAGTTTTGGGCTTGCGGCCGAAACGTATCGATGTTCACGTCTACCGCCGTTTCCTAACCTGTCTCGTAGCGCGCACTCGGTCCCAAGGACGACACTAAATTGCAAATCCAAGTGTATATTTTTGTGTGTAAAATTATATCGTTACTCCTTACGCATTTATGCGCGTGTATTTTTTTATATGCTTAGACGTGTAATTTAACATTGATACACGTCTAAGCGTGTAAAAAGTACAAAAATTACACGCATAAATTTAATTTGATGCGTAAAAAATATAAACTCGTGAAATGTGACTACACCTTTTACACACCTTGGATTTGTAGTGCGCGATTAATTAGAGCAAAGGATTATACCAATCTGCGTGACGTACTCACAACTCGGCTGGTGTCATGAAAACTTTCCGCTTAGAACGCTGTTTTTAGAAAAGCAGTTTCGCACGTCTAGAACGGACTTAGCGAGTGCTGATTCGTCCGATTCGGGCGAACGGAGATGAAGAAAACGGAGTGAATCGGTCGTTCGCTGCCGCATCGCGTTTTAGGTTAGCGCATTATTTTCCCGTATTTATCGCCCCGTCTCCCGCTCTCCGTCACGGATGAGTAACTCCGAAACGAGCAGCGTGCCGCACACGTATACCGCACCATAGAGATTTCCGGAGTAATTCCAAGAGCAACCTTAAAGTTGGCCGTCCGCCTAGGTGTTCCTGGCGCGTCCGTGGGATAATATCCTACTTGGGCGTCGCTCTCCCGCGGCCAATTATTATCTTCTGGGCAGCTGCCAGGCGAAGAAAACCACTTACGTGACACGCTAATAATGGATGCCTGCGCCCGTACCGGATTACGGGAAGGCTTTTGTTCATTAGCATGCCATTTCTGTTTAATTGACACCTTTGACCCAACGGCACTGACACGTAATAGATATCCTCGTCACCTTGCGGGCCGATCGGCCCTCCGTCAATGTCGATCTTCTTCACAGATTACGTATCTATTTCGACGTTTTATCTCCGAGTATCTCGGATCCATATTTATGTAGCCGCTTCTTCATTGACGATCTCAATTGATCTCGGCTTCGAAGCATGATATTTTAATAAATGAATCTCTTGAGAGATTAGATTTCAATTTGATATTCGCCACGCTGTATTTAATCACGATTCAATCGAGAACTCGTTCCATTTAGGTAAAGTTCATTTTGAGACATTCTGTATTTCGCGGTTCAATAATTGATCCTTGAAAGACCTTTTATATATGAATATGCACATGTATTAATATTAATAATTTCTCCTATCAATTTAAACCTCTCTATTTTTGACATTTTACATTTAGATTTCATTTGAATTTCAGGACAGAATTCTGATTGTAATTTTATTTTACAGAATTGTAATTTTAGACATTTTAACGTATTTCGATGTACGCGTGTATTTTTATATCTGTTTTATATGTCCCACATTTTGTTTTTCTTTAAATGTTTTTTGTACTACATGGTGCATAAAATTATAAATTAAACAAAATTTTAATTTTATTTTTCATATTTTTATTACAGAAAATCTCGATAATTGAATTTAACGATTTAATTTTTCTGTCAATAAAGTTTACATTAATCAAATTACAGCATATTTTAAATTCAAGCAATGATATTTTCATTAAGTTTTTAAAATTATTATTGTAAAGGATGCTAACAAATTTGTGATGCGTGATAATGTTCCATGTATTGATTCGAAATGTAAAATGTCGAATATCCGGGGAAATTTAAGAATAGTGATCGAACAAACTCTATATTACAAGAAGTATATATCCATTGCAAGACGAAGTATATATTTCGACACAAAGGCAACGATTAGCGCAGAACCTTAAGGTTTGTTTTTGCGGCACGCTGTTACGGAAGATCGCTGCCCTGTCATTTGCACGATACTCGAGCAGGCAGGTGTATTGTAACGTTAACGTGTTCTTTTGTAGATGCAACTTAAATGCGAATGTTAGAAAAAATTCTTTACACTCATAATACGAGATCAGATGTACCTACTTTATACGTACTACACACGCGATTTTCTATAACTTAATATCATTTAGAGATAATAATTTTTTTTTAACAGGATGGCATATTTTTATTAATGTAGTAATAATGTAATTCGTAAAAATATAAATTTAACCACATGTTGACTTTAAGATGATCTTAAATATAAAAAAGAATTACATTTAAATGAATTAATTTAATTCTCCGTCGGGCGCATGTGATCTTAAAGATTTATGGTAAACATTTTCAAATATGTAAGTTTTTAATTTGTCATAAATATGTTTACCACGAATCTGTGAAATTACATGCGCCCGACGGAGAGTAAAAATCAACATATTCTATGTGATTACATTTGCTTTTTTTATGAACTACATTAATAAAAATGTGTTATCTTATTTTAAAAATGTTGCTCTCGAAACATCGTAAAATAATAAGTATGGAACAATGTTATCATAATATTTGTCTTTTGAAATGAAAGACTTCTTTCCTTGACATTTTTTCGTATCATTAAAAGCAACTGAAATATTCTAAATGATCTAGTTAGAGAAAGCACCCTGCATAACTCCATACTATGTTAACGAAAAGAGCATTAATATACATAAGCGTTAAAGCTCATATCAGTCCACACATTAGGGATTGAAGATCGCGAATTGAAGATTAGCATTCGATCAATCAGATAATTTTAATTTCAATCTTCTTCATTTTAACTGATTTTAATCTCCATACGCAATTCCATCAAATTCCAATGCCATTCTAATCTCCACTTTGCAATCTTCATTTTCCAATGGATAATCTGATATAAGCTTGACGATTAGTGCGCGTTTAATTTTTGCTATTCGTCTTATAACACGTTAAACATTTCGCGACAGAGACAAAATCACGACGCTCGTCTTTTCTGTGTACCGCGCACTTTTCCAAACACCATTTGCCTTCGTGACTCGAAGCAGGCAAACCATTTTCTGTCTTGTCAAGCGATATAATTCCTCGAGCCGTGATCGTTTTCCATGAATAATTAACAGTTTTCAGTGCGATGAATTAACTCGCGCGGTTTATTAATTTTAGATAGACATTGCGCGCACGTAAGAGAGAGAGAGAGAGAGAGAGAGTAGCAATTATAAATTGTTGTATATTTTAGTTATTTCATTATCGCCGTTTAAATTCCAATACATCTTGCATTGCAATTTGAATTTTTCACGGACTTGCTCATCATTTTCAAATTGTGAAAACGATGTGGATACGTGCAACTCGATCGAGCGTTATTTGAATAGCGGAAAGTTGTGGCACATCGATTGTTCATTAATAATACGTGCATTTTGCAACCCTATGCATTCAAAATGTAGCGCGCTTATACCAACGGTGTGTCGAATATCGAATATGTTCAGACAGACCGGTTGGATTCTAATTAATCATTGATTTGACTCGTGCGAGCGAAGCTCGGGTGAAATTTCTGACACAACATTTGAATTTTTCGACCAGTAAAACGGCATCGATACAGAACGAATTAATTCACAACTGATATCTACAAGGAAAAAACAATTTTGATGAAGAATCTAAAAATTTAGATATACTTTTTTACATAATATTTGTGTTTACTTTTTAAGAAATTCATCTTGCGTTAAATTAACTCAAAAATTTGAATGGACTTGAAACTTGTATTAAATTTAATACATTTGTAAATTGTGTAGATTGTCAAAACTTTCTACAGCATTGTTTACGATGCTTGAGCATTCTATAGAATTTTAATGGTCCAACGAAATTATTCTCATATTTGTAATTAGCCGAATTTTTATATATCTTAACAAAATCGTTCTTTTCGTATATTTTTACCAAAATAGTTTAACTGTAATCTCGATTTAATTTATTTTTTGCCCTTTTCTAATTTTCACAACTAGAAAAGATGAAAAATAAGTGAACCAAACTTAAAGTTAATCTATATCAGTAAAGATAGATAAAGAACGCATCGCAGTTGGTTTAATCAGCGAGCACTGTCGTGATTAACCCCCATGGATATTTATCTTTACTTTTATCCCGTATGTTTATTCATATCACGTCATACACGAGACGGTGATCGGCCACAGTGGGCGAACGTGTACGCCGTTTATCATTCAGAATGCGAAAAGTGCGCGAGGTGTAGCTGGGAGCAACAGGTGTAACATTCGCCGTGACGCGACCGTGGAGCTACCCTTGGCGCGTGAAGTTGGTCAAACTCCCTTCACCATTTTAGATTCATCCGTCGCGATAATTTTGCGGGCGGATGTCGCGGATATATCGAGCACGTTGCAGCTTGGTGCGAATCGCGTCCTTCGTCGCGCTGTTCGTCGCTCGCAATTCAGTAAAGCGCTCGTCGTGTGCGGTCGGCCTTGTCGCGTCTCGGAAGTGCCGTGCAAACAGCCGTGCGAGCATCGTTTGGTGAGCGCCGGTCGTACTTAACCGTTTCCCGAGTGTAGTATTGTGTGCTGTGCGATGTAGTGTGAACCTGCATGAAGGAACAACAATGGGGTGAGAGAGGAATGAGAGAGGAGGAGCAGACCTGAGAGGTATTGGGTGACGACGGAACAGCTTGCGAGGTAACTTATTATTAATTCATCATTTGTAATTTGCGGAATTAATCGTTTCTCCTCGCAACAGTCGCATGGCGCACTATTTTACATTAATGTACAATATATATTATAATAGAAGGTTGGGTAGTTAAAAAGTTAAAAGGTTAATAATTTTTAACTTACAATTAGTTAATTTTAAATAATGGAATATTTAACTTTTATTATTTTTGAAATACATAAACTTTAATTTATTAACTTTTTTCCTAAGTTAAAAATTTATCTATGTAAACAAAAGTTTGAATAAATGAAACAATACATTCCCACATAAAAAACCATATTTTTTTTTATTTTATATAAACTTAATTTTTAAATAAAGCATTAAAGTTATTTGATCTATGTTATAATTGTATTATAATTATTCGTCCATGATATAATTGTTTGAAGTAATCTAACTTTAAAAACTACAAATTTTTAATTTAATATTTTTCAAAATTAACTTTTAACTTAACACAAGTTCTTTTAATTTTAACGTAATTTTTAATAATTAATTTGTAATAATTAATTTTTTATGTATGTAACTTTTAACATAACTAAATTAATTTTAAGCCATTAATTTGAACTTAATTTAATTAAAAAAATGTATCAACTTACTCAATCCTGTAATATGTATAGAAAATATTTCTTTATTTTATATACAATATTCTTTAATATTTAATAGTGGATATAATTTCATATCAGAGATATTTAGAATATTTATTTTTTTATGGACATAATCACAGTGAATACCACAAATACACAAGATGAAGATGTAACACAGATATTATGAAAAAAATTAATACAAACAATGTAACACTTTTATACAAATTTTGAAACAAATTGTAGAAGTCTATTTCTTCAGTGAAATTAATAATTTTATTTATAATATTTTGAGACGTTCAATTAATTCATTTATCTCGAAATTTACAAATCAATTATTTTGATATTATTTGTCAAATTTACTCATAAATTATGTTATTTTAACACTAAACAGTGAATATTTATTTAACACAAAATATTCAAATGACGTAATCACATTGTATTAAATCAACACTTTGGTGTGCTAAAGATTTAACATAAATATTTGTAAAATTAAAAGAGAATTTTGATACTCATTTGTATTAAATATCAAATTAATCTTAACCAAATGATTTTACAAAAGTTTGTATATATGTTTTTTTTCTATATTTGTAATTGTTCTTTTCTTTTCATTTCATAAATTTGCATATTTTTTAAGTTATTATTTCGAGTGTTAATTTATTATAATGTGATTGTATTATTTGAATATTTTATTTTTAAATTAATATTAAACATTTTGTAGTTAAAATAGTATAATTTATGTATAAGGGAATGAATAATACAAAAATAATATAGTTTAAAAACGTAAATTCAAAGATAAATCAATAAAATTTACATGTTAATTTTACTGAAGAAATATGCTTCTACAATTTGCTTTTAAATTGTGTTTATATTTCTTGTATCTTTTCTACATATTTATGTTAATTTCTATTTATCTTGTGTTAAATTAACATAAAAATTTGAGTGGACTGTTTGAGACGTGTTAGATTGGACGCAAAATTTTTTACAGTATATTGTTCAATAAATATGTATCTGAGTATCGATTATTAAGGCATCAATGCGCGCGATAATTTTGAGATATTAGTTATTTCGGACGCGAGTCGAGTTACCGAGATGTAAATGTTAGCTTTATAGTGTTACTGGTGGCAGAATGTGGAGCAGTGTATATCGTTTGAATTGCGCGGCGATTTTCCGAGAACGAAGGCGTACGTGTTTCGCAAAGCGTCCATTCTCTCTCGCGAGTCGCGATAAGCCTTCCCGAGGCTATTACCATCGTTACTTTGTCGTACACGCGTAACTTCTCGAGAAATCGGACTCTTTTTACACGTCAGAACGCCCGTCCATTTTGCGTCGTTTCAAGCCTCTGCACCCGGCGGTTTTTTTGTCGCACTTCAATGACGGCAAACTGCGCCCGTAATCACGAATCGATCGTATTGTAGCAAGTGGCGCTTTTATAGCGCACTCGCTCGACTCGAGTTTATAACACATTACCCGGTCGCCGCTGCAACCGCGCCTCCATAATTATTAGTCCACTTAAGTAGCCGTACGTTACGTTGAAAAGAGATAAAAAGACGGACAATTTTCGTAGCCGTCTTCTTGTCTCGCGCCCGTGATCTCGCCTAATGTACTGCCATTTATTATCCTTTTTCTCGTTGGCGCATAATCGGTAACGCGATGTTTGATTTCCCGCAAATCATCGTGTGAAACTGAAAGCTCTTGCAACTTTCGAGAGTGATCGCCTAAATTTCTTTCTCTTTTTGCGCAGATACTCAACAGGGTTCTTTCTAATTGCGATAGTGTTTTTGCAGCAGCGCGAATTTTGATCTTATCTCACTCGGATCGAATTTGTTTCTTGAGCTGCGAAAATCGAGAAGCTACGTCCGATAAATCATCTTTAGCTTTATCATTGTATCATATCACTTTCATCGCTAATTTACGTTATTAATGTTACGCTTCATCATAATTGCTAAAGTATCGACAAGCCTTGGTTACATCTGTCTAACGATCGGATATATGTCAGTGAATATCCTTGTTACAAGGAGAATGGATAGAACTGCCGTGGTTTGCGCAAGACGAGTCGGCTAATCGGATATCCTCTAAAGAGGGTAAGCCCATTTATACAAGACATCAAGCAGAGTATCGCTCCGTTACCGAGCCGATACTGGGACGCAGGTATCGTCGATTACTCAGCTTTATCGTCGCGACGCGCGCGACTCTTGTCCCTTCGCCAAATTGCCTCCGCACGAGAACGATATGTTCGCGTGTATGTCGCACGTTTCTGAAAGAGAGCGAAAGAGAAAGAGACGAATCGCCTGGTTCGTGCAATTCGCTTCTATCGTACCCGACCGGAAAGTTTCCCGCCGGCTCGGATTAAAAAAAAAATCGGGAAGAGGATTATCAACTTTGAACACAATATGTCCGAGAAAATTATTTTATTAATCTTTCGAAGTCCATGCCAATTTCCCAGACAGTTTTTAAGTGGCAGTTTTTAAATGAGCAACATAAATTTTATATGTAGTATCACGTTTATGATATTAAAAATTATATTAAAATGTAGTAAATATAAACATTAGTGCACAAAATAATATGTCTTATATAATAACATTTATTTTTATATAAAATCTTTAAAATTACATATATAACAACGATACAGTTTTATTATAAACACAATTAATCGAAGATTAATGGCCAATAACGCAAATTAAAATACTTTTTCAATATGTATATTTGCTTTATTTTTAAATGTATCTATACACATATTTTCTGATTATTCTATCTAAATCGAACGTTTTGATTTACGCAGAGTCTTGTTCAGCGAATATCTAATTAATACTAGTATGTAAATGTAGCTATTGTTAGATCCACAGTTAGATTGTTAAAAAACATTTTATGTAATTTGCACGCGCATACTAATGTTAATAAAACATTCACTGAAGAAGACTCTGTGTAAATTAAAACCTTCGATTTGGATATGTAGATATATTTGAAAATAAAGGAAATATATACGTATTAAAGATGTACTTCAATTTGCTCGTTACTGGCAGTTAACGTTCGATTGATTATGTTTTTTAAATAATCTGAGCTTAACTTTGTTATTCATTAATTTTGTTATAGTTCTTATTTATGGGACGAATGGCTCACTCCTCTTAGGAAAAAAAGAGATTAATTTTGTGTATTTTTTCAAACTTATATAGCTTTAAATTCTGCAAAATCGCGCAGAAGAATATTTTGGTTACAATACTTTAATGTAATGTTTATTCTTTTTGTGTGTCTCTCTTATCTCTGTCTCTTTTCTTGTTGGATTATTAAAGAGAGGCAAGCTGCTGAGATTGATGAATTAAACCCAGTTGACGTATGATTCGCGGATTATTAAGCGTGTACGAGAGTGAGTCAGCGCGACGCTGGTTTCTCGAGGAAAGTTACAAGGAACTCGGCGAGCCCGGGCAGTGACTTGACCAATTCTATCTGATTACCTCGCTGAAAGTTTCGAGAAAAACTCGCTAGCTCGTCGGGAGTTGACCCGAAATCTCGAGTAAACGAGTCCATCCCGCGTTGAATCCAACTCGATTTCGCTAGGGTCGTTTTCGCCTGAAAACGCCTCGATTCTCCAAACTTTCGAAAACGCGTGCATCCCTTGCGCGAGTATATCGCGTCACAGAGTGGTGTGTCCGATCGAATTCAAAGGAGTTTTTCCGCGTTGCATTGTAATATTATAATATTTGCGAGTGTCACACCGTATTGTCCATTATGTCATTAACGATGACTGGTCGTTGAGTGATCATCGAGTAGCGGCATTTCCAAAATGGGATTACGCATTCGTCGTATTTACATAAAGGCGATTAGCATGCGCATAGTCGGGAGTTAATTGACGTGACTGTAGCACGTATAGCACTAATAAATGGCCGAACTTGATCTAATTACCGCTCGCTGTCGCATGTATTGACGTGTGCATCGAAACGTAAACGTTAATTTCGGGTCCGCACTCCGGCATGTAATTGCATCTATTCGCTTATGCTCGATTGGTCACGGTGCTCATCGCAATCGTTTCCGTCAGTCGCGGTTTCATCACACTCGAAAACAAACACTTTATATATTCATAATTTTATATCAATCGTCTCTCGCTCGTGCAATAATCACGCAATTACAATTATATTACGTTACGATGAAATGTGCTTTAACAGAGGGAAATGTAACTTTATGTCGCACCGCGTATTCACGAAACATAGCCTGCCACGTAGAATTATCATCAGCATTATTATCAATTTTTGTTGAATTACATATTTCCGATGTACTAAATTTTAAATCTAATTTACTAAAACCTGTTTAATATTTCACGATAGTTCGAAATTGTATTGATTGTGCAATCGTAGTCGTATCGTTGCCAATGGCAATCTATTTCATAGGGAATCACTTTTATTTTTCTATGAAATTTGCCAAGTTGCCACAAATACGCGACTATATATAATAATTAATTGTATATAGCTTGCATTATCATGTTTCCATTTTATGATCACTTTCCGTTTAATTAAAATCGTTTGGCAATTTTCAGCTAGTCTAATTAATTTTCGGCATAAAGTTTAGCGGTTTATTTCCGTTTGGCTTAGCATACAGTCGCGGAAAATAGTGCTCATTCAATTATCTGAATTTAGCGAACGTTCAGCAATCACAAACGTTTAATTTATTTTAATTTATTTCAGACTGTTACATATTAATTCGCTAAATTCCTACAATGTGGATCGCTATTTTAATATTTGTTTTAGCTAATGGACAGCATATTCGCAACTTGTAATTGTAAATATAAGCAGCTTATTATTACCAACGTTATTTCTCTCTCGACATCAATGTCAAATATGTATTTATTGTCACGTCAAAAATATTCAACACATTCGATTTCTATCTCTCTGCATACAGTCTTGGTCAAAATTATTAAACACTTACATTTTTTTTGTTTTCTTTTTATTTATATTATTTTGCATTGATTACTGGTATTGTACATAAGTTTAAACAGTTTGTGAAGCAAAGCATAATTCACATTTTAATTTTTGTTTAAGTCCTTAAATTAAAAATATTAAAAAAATGTATGTGGAGCTTAATATTTTTGGTTAAGGCTGTGTCGATATATATATATATATATATATATATATATATATATATATATATATATATCTTTATTCGTTATTATGCAAAAAGTAATTTATTTTTATTCACAATATTCCATATATACGAAATGTGATTGATTGATTGGAACGAACCCAACGGTTGTTTTGCAGGAGCACACATCGGTGAGTATCACCCCATTTAGGTATCTCAAAGCTATTGAACGATAAACTCCTATAATGAACCCCATTGGTCGCTTTATCACACCGTGACTGCACTTGTACGAGGGCTCTGCTACCGCAGACTGCATTTCTTTTCGAAACTGCGCCGTTTCTTCGGCAACGACACTCATTTTACGTGTCCGCGATCATCATACTGCCGTACGCTTCGGGACTTAGTATCATCGCGATATTTATAAAGACATAAAAACGGCGAGTAGAGTGTCGCGCCTGCGAAGTACATCCCGCGTATAAACGACCCCTTAAGCACTTAATATACGACCGGAAGATGCATCGTCGGAATTCCGATAAGCCACGATTCTTACGCTTTATTGCCACCGTATAATAACCATAAAATGCGTTACATTATGCAAAAAAATAGTAGCGAAATAAAACTGATATATTCTAGTCAAGAATTATTGTCTCATATATAAGCAGGAATATAAAATTTTTAGACCTGATTATTTTAAGTTTCAGCAAAATATGTTATTTCAATATAATAATAGCCATCTAAAGAGCTCAAAAATATTAAGCAATTCGGATTCTTAGTTTGGACGATATTGTTATTTTCTATCCGATATTTTTTCCTCTCAGCTCATAGAAATTATTTTTGAATAAAGATGAATATATTATACTTTTCTTGGCGAAACTGTACCAAAATTCTTCATATATATAAGCCAGTTATGTTTGTTTAAGATTATTAAATTCTTAAAATAAAATTCTTTATATTCTTGCTTATATGAAACAATAATTATTTAAAAAAATATAATTTTTTTTTGTGCGCTTATTCTTCTATTCTCATATCGCGATTCTACTACAAGATCTTTTCATATCAAGATGCATACATAATAGATACATCGATGTATGATGACATAAAGAGTTTTGTTATTAATTACGCAATAATTGATTACATTGTAGACACATTTATCATGATTCGCGATGCGATACGGTACATGTTTCTATTTGACGGTAGTGAAGACGATTCCATTGTGAAACCGCTTGTGATTCGCTAACGATTATTATCGCCGATGTATTGAGGCAATTGTTAATTATCGTTCTCGCGGAAAATGAAATCGCCGTCACCGCCACTGGACGTTAACGTGTGTCAACGTGACGCGGCGATAATTACGCGAGATCGCATCATCTGGACGAGACATACGCGACGCTATCTCGGTCTCCGTTCTTGCTCCGCTTCCGCGGAGGATTGTAATTCGTCCGGGGCGCAAACAAGCGACACGTTGCTTTTGCACGCGCTTTTGCCCGTGTTTGCGCATACATATATTGGGCGCGCACAGCTGTGGCGCGCTAGGCGTAAACGACGTAATTTGCCGGACGATGGCCGTTAAGGTACAGAAACGGAAGGCGGATTAATCGAAACGGACCGATATTCTCTACAGCAGCATCCCGCTGTTCGTGGCGCGACAGATATCGATTAACTCTCAGCCGTACGGCGCGCGGCGCGACGTCGTCGTGCTTCCAGTACGGCGAGCTTTTTTAATTAATCTTTGGAACGAGCTCGTCGGGCTCATCTCTCTTATCTCCGTCGTGCTTTCACCATGCGTCATATCGTATAAAGTGTACGCATCCGCGAATTCCCGCATACTCTACACCCGAACTGCGCGCCCGATAATTACTCGTAAATTGGGCGCCGAGCCGCACAAGTGCGATTTTATTCATTCGATCCGGAGAACATAATTTGTTGCCCAAGGCGGAAGCTTTAATTAATTTCGTAATTCGAAAGGTGTACTTCCTAATGATCTATTTTCAAGCAAATTAGAAACGTGGAAAGTTCTCGCGTACTAATTACAACATACTTGGATACTTCGCATCTATGTTTCGCGATTAGTTTTGACAGGCACTTGTGAATTAAACGCGAATTGTTTGCGCGCACTTCTCCCCGATATCCTATCAGTCTGATGTGCAACTTCTACCGTACATACTGAGCATTTGTCCGGCCAGTGCGGAACGTGACAGGTAATCGGAGCCGGCGTTGCGTAACATTGCAGGATAACATTTCTTTCTCTTTCCGTCATTTAGTAACCGGTCGCAATGTATGTATAACAAGACGCGGCAAGGACCACAGTTAAGTTAGCCGCCACGTATCTACCGTAGCTTTTATCTGAGAAATCCGATTGCCTATTAAAGGTGCATACATTGGATGAACTTTGCATTGATCAACAGGATCTGATTAAGACAAACTAATTGCTTTATTATTGTGTTATAAGAATATCGAAATTGCAATTTATCTTGAGAATAACGTGATTTTAATCCGTACATTTAATAAATTGATTCTTTAATTCAGTTTTCTCCTTCTTATTTGATGATGTCCTAGATTTTGTAGTATGTAAAATCCGTTTTTATAACTTTAAACCGTCATACATTTAAACTTTGTCGGAATACACTCTATTAATTATGTTGTCGTTTAAATATAACAAACTCGTAGACTTTTCGAATAAACCATAATTTAATTACAGTACCCTAGATCCGAGATGCTTAATAAAGGTTTTATTATCTGGAGATTGTTTGTCCAATCTCCAGAATATCGATTATCGACTGGCTCGGTAAATCGGTTAATCTGTTGTAATATGGAATGCGCTGCATAACAAATATCCCCATTGACTTCTATCAACAATTGAATACGTTTAATGGAGAGCGTTTTTGATAGAAATTTCATTTCAATTTGTAGTTTTAAATTTGACACTGTTTTCTACTATCGAAAAATTAGATATCATAACATTATTGATAAACAATTCTTATGTACCAAAAGTTTTTCAAAATTATTACTAGTTCTGTTTCACGTGGGTTTGGATGAGATGATTGCAAAAGTT
Source organism: Solenopsis invicta (assembly GCF_016802725.1). Taxonomy (NCBI): domain Eukaryota; kingdom Metazoa; phylum Arthropoda; class Insecta; order Hymenoptera; family Formicidae; genus Solenopsis; species Solenopsis invicta. The sequence goes on from NC_052665.1 coordinate 3,097,617, forward strand.
ATTAACGATGTTTTGTACATTTTTTTATGATAGAATGTGCTACATGATAGATAATATTTCCTGTCAGATTCAGCGATTGATCAAACACTCTTGCACATCGATGTTAATACTGGAACGAATGGACGTTCATTAATTCCACTATCGACAAGTATCGTATATTTCTCTATCTTTGTTTCCTAAACGTGTAAAATCGCCAAAAGTTCTCTGCGGGTATTATACATGTTATATTTTGCTTTTTCTAATTCTTGTTTTGAATTAACAAAAAGTTTGAAAAATAAAGCTTAAAAAGCAGAATTTATTGCTATTTTCTTTGTGACTACATTTCATATTTCCAACTATATTTTTGTTCGGAAAAAAAGAGAGGATTTTTACTGAATTATTACACGAAAAAGAGTTGTTTTTTTATAATAATATTACTTTGTTTCAAAGAAACAATTTATTCTTATAATCCTTGGAAAATATTTAAGATATTCGAGAAAATATTTTTTTTAATATTGCACATTTTTTACAACAAAAATATATTCTTATATGAATTATTTTTAGTACTGATATCCTAAATAAAAAAAAATTTTTATTTATAAGTAATTTAAATCATTAGACTTATTTTAATAAAATTATTTTTTTAGAAAGAAATAACACTTCTTTTTCTTCTCTTTTAAAAAGTTATTTTTTTTTATGATAACATTTTAGTTTGTTGATAAAATAGGACGTACATCGCGGATATTTTATTGCTACATAGAAAGCTACAATTTTGCTAAAATTTTGCTGAAATATAGATCTGAAAATAATTATGCTGAATCACTTAAAAAGTTGTATCGGTTGTTTAACTCGGTTGCTAGAATATCAAAACTGTTTGCAGCAATATTATCATGTTTTTTATTTTGATGGCCTCTAAAAAAAATTATTTTTTGATCTATATCTAAATTTTTAGACACTACAGTTCTTTTTGTGTACTAAAAAAAAATTACAGTTGAAAGTAATTCTTTTAATTAAAAAATTATATTTTAAGAAGCGGTAATTACACTGATAGTAATTAATACTTTTTTTATGTACATGTTATATATATATATATATATATATATATATATATATATATATATATCTTTTGAGTCAAACGCTTGAGATTACGCAATAACGTTTTGCTTACGAGATTGTATCGACGTTTGTATATTATCCAGTGATTTGGTGGCTATACCTTATTGAAATGCATTTGAAAGAATGGCATTTGCCTTGTTGGCGTTGTTTGCACCGTTTCGCTCGATAAGAACGAAACGAGCCGAGTCACACATTCGCTTCGCTCTCGAACCGACGGTATACTTTGCAAGGTGTATCTTTTTCTCTTTTATTTTCCCTTTATTTTGTCGCCCTGAAGCGCGAATCCGCCACTGTAGCGAATATTATGTTACATCACGCTTACGTAACCACGATGAGTTTCATTTTCTGCATACTTTTTTTTATTACTCTATCTATGGTAAAGCTTCCGGCGTTATTCAATTTTTTAAATTTTTATCGAGGACATATCCGCGAGTGTTTTCACGATTGCTTCGTTGAACTATCTGGCATTTCGACAGTAGGAATTGCCACTGTTACAATATGAATTTTTTCACATGAAAACCTTATCTGTTCTGTTTCGAAATTCCGAATAATACGATTAAATATCAGTTTGAAAATTAAATTTAGCAGTCAACGTGTCAAATTTTGAATAGTAAAAAACATGATGTTTTTTAAAGAATCAGGCTGCGCGATATAACAATCATAAATATCATTCCAATAAACTGCTTTTCATGTTACACGTGATAACTCCTTCAAAATGTAAAAAATACATTTGCAAACCTGTCTCATTTCGTTGTAAAATATGAAGGAGAATGTCTTGAGTACCGTTTGAAACTACTACATGGATCAAATGACGCGTGCTCAAGAGATGTGAAAGACTTAAACAGAATTTTTTCTTTCTCTTTCTTTGATATATAGACAAGTTTCTTGAAATTATAAATTTATTATCATCGCTGATGTAACAGGATCCAATCGGCTCTTCACAAGCGGGCCGTATCATGATCGAGCAGTCGTGAAAGCGCATCGTCACTTGTAACGCATCGCAGACTGTCAACGACAGCTTTCCCATTAACGGTACGCGAACTGTAGTATAATAACCGTAATTAGAAAAGTTTCGCACGTAGGATAGGGAAAGTCCGGTGTGCGATGCTGGCGCGAAACATCGAACTCGCGCCAAGTTGCCGCTCGCACGTGCATCACAGTGGCTACTCGATATTGGCGAACGATTGGCAGTCGCGTAGCGTCTATGCAAACTTTGATATGCACTCCCGCTCATACATACATGCACGTATACGCGCGCGCGCGCGCAAATTACAAGCTGACTGGTCCGTATACGCTCGCTCCTCTTTCTTGTTACGCCAATAATATCGAAAGGTCGGTGTCAATACAATCTCTCCTCGGCGAGTTTGACGGCCGCGCGCGTCCGACGTTCGCAGACACCGAGGAGAAAGTTTGTCCTCGCGAGGGGAAACAAAAGAGCGCCGGTACGCTCAACAGGCGCCTTTTTATGCATCCCGTCATTTTAGCACTTGCAAGGGAATAATTACACAATTTCTCGGTACGTCCCACATTTTTCTGTGCTCTTATTTATTCCCAGCCACTTTGCGTGTACGAGGTGTGTTCAAAAAGTATCGCGAATTTTGAATTTTCGCGGGTTACGTATATTCGAATTTCGATCTTTTTGTGGCGTTATGTTGGTACTCATGTCTCTCACTTATGCCGACAAGCTCGGCCATTTTGAATGTTCACTTAATTGTTGACAGCTGCTTTGCTTGCACGTGTTTTGGATCGTCTTCGATTTTTACCTATTCAAAAAAATGGATCAAAGAACCTGTATCAAATTTTGTGTGAAAAACGAAATTAAGTGCGCGGATGCATTCCGAATGTTGACTGTGGCATACGGAGAAGCTACCTTGGACCGAAGCAACGTTTATCGGTGGTACAAAATGTTCTCAGAAGGCCGAGAAGATGTGAACGACGAAGAGCGTGCCGGACGCCCGAGCACTTCAACAACAGACGAAAAAATTAATGAAGTGGAGAAAATGGTATTGGCCAATCGTCGAATCACCGTTAGAGAAGTTGCTGAGGACCTAAACATATCGATTGGCTCGTGCCATTCGATTTTTATCAATGATTTGGGCATGAGACGGGTCGCCGCGAAATTCGTACCAAACGCCCCTGCTCACACATCGTTGCTTGTGCGCGACTTTTTGGCCAAAAACAACACACTAATGATGCCGCAGCCACCGTATTCCCCAGATCTGGCCCCCTGTGACTTTTTCTTGTTCCCTAAACTGAAGAGGCCCATGAAAGGACGACGTTACGCTACGCTTGACGAGATAAAGACGGCATCGAAGGAGGAGCTGAACAAGATAAAAAAAAATGATTTTTTGAAGTGCTTCGAAGATTGGAAAATCCGTTGGCACAAGTGTATAATATCTCATGGGGATTACTTTGAAGGGGACAAAATAGATATTCATGAATAAATAAATAATTTTTGAAAAAACACAAAATTCGCGATACTTTTTGAACACACCTCGTATTCTGTCACTTGGACCGGCGCGGCGTGTAATCTTTTTTTATATACGTGCTCCAAATTTCAAAGCGATCCCGTTCCTACGAATCTTGCTTTATTCCGCGGGACTGTAAAAAGTAATCTCTTTGTAAATGTCGCGTAACTTGCTAAATTTATAATCGCGAATACCAGCGGCGGCGGCGGCGGCGGCTTTCGAAGCGACTCCGGCCGGTTAGCTACGGTATTCGCGGCTTTGTTTCTTCGCGCGACGTAACGCGCGCGTCGGGGAATATGACTGAATAACATCGGCCTGAAAATAAAACCGACGCAACGTACTGAAATGCGCGGAACGTGACACCATTCTCGCCGCTGGCCGGCGCGGCGCACCGTGAAAAATCTACAGGGTCGGAGGAAATAAACTTTATACACCGTGACGGATGTACTCGTTCACAGTTCCGGCTAGCGCCAAGCCAAGCAACGACGTTTTTCCGCGTTTCGACAAATAAGCCCGCTCTTCCGCCAGAAACCGTCTCGACGACCGTTTTCCCTCTCGCCGCGGTAATCGGTCGAGGCATTTCGCTCGAGATCGTCTGTTCCGATCGAACCACTCTATTTCTTCGCTGCCCTTCCGCTTTCTTTTGTCGAAACTCCTGGTGAGAAGTGGGTCGACTAAAAGCGCAGTCGGAGGAACATGTGTTTTCTTCCTAGGAATGATTGCATCGACATCGCTGACCAGATTTAACCAAATTTTTCACATTTCCTTGTTGCAACATTACATGGAAAGAACGGTTTTGCTAGAGTATCTAAAAATTTAGCCGAATACAGATCAGAAAATAATTTTTTTTACATCATCAGAATAATTATATAGGATGCTCAAGCGGGTGTTGGAATGTCTAAACTTTTTGTACCACTGTTCGTCGTGTTTGAGCACTCTTCATAATTATTTTAATGGTCCAACAAAATTATTTTCAGATTTGTATCTAGTTCTTTTAAATGCAAAATTGTGTTTTTTCCCCGTATATATAAATATACAATTGTATATATAAACTTAATTCTCTGTGATCCAACCGGAGCACGAAGATTTAAAAATTGAGGCGAGTTTTCAATTTTGAGTATAGAAGTGAAAAAGTGAAAAAGTTTTCAGTTAAACAATTATGAAATCATGAAATGTTGGAAAAGTATATCGGAACTTTTTTCAGATTTTTTTTAGAACCCCTTTAAAAACACTATCAGACATTAATGAACAGATTGAACTAGAATAGCAACGAAAAAATGCTGGACCACGGAGGATTAGCTCATATATGTAATTTAAAAAGAACAATAATAAGTCAAATTGGAACTAATTGTGTGAATAAGACATGTAGAAAGTCAAACATAAAGGTGAAACACACACGGAAAGAACAATTTTACTGAAATACGGTTCTGAAAATAATTATGTTGAACCATTTAAAAAATTGTATCGGATGTTTAACTTGATTGCTAGAATGTCAAAACTGTTCGCAGCATCGTTATCATGCTTGGCCATCCTACATAATGATTTTGAGCTCTCAACATAAAATTGTTTTCTGATCTGTATCGAGCTAACTTTTTAGGTCTAGTCTTGAAACACAGATCATGAAATAGTCCTTGACTAAAGCTGAAATACGTAATAGCTCAAATCAAATTGACGAGCAAATTTAATAGTACCTATATATTTAGATGCACGACCGTATATTTTAATAGTACTAATGCTCATGCGCATCTTGAGAAACGGTAAAGAATTTATTACGTAAAATAACACTTCATCTAGGATTCGAATTTATATTTCTTGTCTCCCTACATTTTACATTTAAAAAGATCGTCAGTATCCATTTCAATGTAGACTAACTTTGATTTCAATTTAATTTACTCCTTATCTTTTTTTAATTCTAAGAATTAATTAAACAGATTAAAGTTAATCTACCTCGGTCTCCAAGTAGACATAAATTCTACATCTAGAGAAAAGTTATGTTTAAATTGGTGAAACCGTTTCTTTAACTTGGGTTTTTTAAGTTAAAGGGAAAAATATCTTTGCAGAAAATAAAAAATTCATTTGATTTCAAGAAATAACGTTATTAGCCATTTAATTGTGTTTAATTTAAACAAATAATTTATGTAATTATTTAATTCAAAGAACGTACTGACGGAAAAATAAAAAATAATTTAGTTGTTCTGGTTATAAAAATACACCTTTTTTATTTAAAAAAAATTTGCGTTGTACAATCAAACTGTTTCTCCAATTCTAATTCAAAAAGAACCTAAAAATTTCTTCAAATCACAAAAGTTTTTCTTTAATCGTATAGCAATGTGCAAATCTTTTTGGATCAAATAAACATTTTTTGACTCAAAGAAATCTCTCTTTCTCTGGGTGTATAGTCATCCGCAACATGTTCATTTCTATATGCAACGCTATATCATTATACAACGTGAAATTGTTATCTCATTTTTATTCCTACATATAGTTACGCATCGACGGCGCGCTCCTTGCAATTATTCTCCAATTTATGCCCCGACGTTTACGGTATGCATAATTTAATTGTACAGATGGGGCGTAAAGATGGCGCGGTCCCAGGAGGAGAAAAGTCGTGTCTCTCGCAGCTGTTTCCGCCGCGCCGCGCCGCGCCGCGCCGTCGCGCGCCGCGCGGGCTCGCGGGTGTGCTTTTTGTTGCGCACGTTTCGTCGCTATAAAATATTAAACCCGAGAAACTAAGGGAGTACGGGCCAGAGTTTATCTTTATCGCGAAACGCATAGAATGTAGTCCATTAAGCCGGCAAGACATACGCCGCGAGATGCCCGCGCTCGTTTAGCGTGGGCTCGCGTAGCACGTCGGTAAATTATTTCTTTCTATTTGTAGATCGATCTCAGATTGCGGGCCGTCCGTGCGATACTGTTATGTACCTTCCCGGCGGTAGTTAACATCCTTCTGCTGAAACGATTATTCACGCGTAACGGCCGCCCCACACCGTGAAACTGCCCATCGTGGAATACGTTCTCTTTCAGGCGCGCTTTTACCTCTCTCGCTCGCTCCAGTTGCCAGTTAGATCTCGTCGGCCGGTGTTCGCGTAAATGAAACAATAAAATTAAAGATTTCATGACATCGCAATGATTAATTGATCGTGCGAATATTTCTAGTGCTAATTTACATTTATTGAAGCGTCCATTAAATTACTCAAAAATCTTGTACGAATCGTCAACTGCAACATTGCTGCGATGACCCATTTGAATAATCAATTATCTGATCATCCAAGTGATGATTAAACAATATTCATTGAATATACAATGCCGCCACTTCAATATAGATAATTGCTAAATACGCGACCGCATATCCATCGATATTCGTATCAGAATTCAAAAGTGCAAAGGATAAATAGACCACATTAAATAGCCGCGCGGCATCAATAATTGTCCCTGTTGCAGGGTCCAATTTGTATGTGCATAACGATCACACGGATTTATCGTATAACCATTATACGAAGCGCGGGCGTGCGCGCTGTAAACCGGCGGGAACGAGCTGTCCATTGTCTCTTATCGCGCACGCACGTGTCGTCGTTAGGCACGCGGGTTCGGTTTTACCGCCTATGGTGCGAAAATGGGTTTTCCCTTTGCGCTCGCGCGCGAGCTTATTTCGCGCTTCTCTCATTCAATTCGAGGGACGAGAGCCAGCCAACTTTGCGGAAAAAAACACGTCGCCCGTTGTAGGAATATTCCGCTCGCGCGGTAACGAATGCGTAATAAAAGCTCCGGACACAGGCAGGACTCGATTTGTGGCCGGGCACTGGCTGAGTTACAACGCGCGCAGTAAATAAAGCGTGCAACGCGCGCCGGGTCTCTCGCGCGTCTCGCTTTTCGCGCGCGTACACCATCCTATCTCTTCCCAACCCTCTTTCTCGCTGCATTCGTTCTCCTGCCGTCCTCTCTCTTTCTCTCTCTTTCTCCTTCTCTGTCGCTTGACGTATTCCCGCCTTCGCCGATGGCCCGACAATGAATCCTCGCGCACCACCGTGGACAAACGGGCGGACGGACGGCGGAGAAGGCGACGTACAAAAAAGAAATAAACGGCCTGTAAAAAAATACGATGGATTCCAAGTTCGTTTAACGGCGTCGAGAACTCTATCTACCGGGACGCTTCTTCTTACACCCTGGGACTTTCTTTCCCCGTTCTCCCGCTTTCGCCTCTCTGCCCTTCGCCATCTATCATCCCCCTCTCCACCATCTCCCGCGTCTATGTCTCGTTCTCTTTCTCTCGGTCTTGAAAAGAGCGATCGACTAATTTCCACCGAGGGGCCGTCTCGATCTTTCGTCTAATTTGTACGATTTACGTAGCGGCCCGCTTATGGTCTACACCGTTACGAAGATCAGTGTTCTCATTACGGCCGCGAAATCCGACGAGACGTTTTTCAATTTACTTCATTAGGCGTTTATTAGCCAATATACCGCAACGCCACTCTTGACGTACCCTCCTTTAATTCATGGCTGCAAGTTTGAATTATAAATCACCCGCGGGGCGTTCTTCGAACTACCGTAAATTCGCCTCAACGGTACAAGTTGCGCACATAAATTTCGGTCATATGTAAGCGATCAAATGGAGATTAGTAACTCGAAGATCGGTGAGTCAACGTTTAAATATTCACTTTTTAATCCGAGTACCGGGGCTCCTCTCGTCCCTCACTCGTATCCAGCCCAAGAGACATTAATACCTCTCGAATTAACAAAACCATCAACGCTCTTTATAATCTTTAATCTTTAAACGAGATTCTTGTCTATATGGCGAGATCCCATTTGCGATAGTACGGGATTGCGATATACATGCGTGTATATCGCTTCTCTTTCGAGAATCATGGGTTATGTCTACGACTCGGCCGTTAAACGAAAAGTTTTTACGAGCGTTCAAGAGCTATGCTCGTCTTACAAAAAAAAAGGTAGAAAAGGGGGAAAAGACCGCGGTAGAAACAGAACTCATTCAGCGATCGGTGCGCCGGTGTGAATGACCTTGCAGCTTATTGCACGCCGCCGGTCGAGCGAGTTGACAGCGGATATGCAAATTTCACTCGTGGCCAGACAGAGCTGTTTCTCTCCTTCCTTTCCCTTTTTTTCAGTACCGCCCGTCTTTTTCTCTGTCTCAATGGAGAAACCCGTTCTTCAGCGCGACTGTTTTACGAAAAAGGAATTCACGTGTGATTAAGGGATTTCTCTAACTCAAAGCCGGAGGTGCAAAGTGTTTCTTAGACGCTCAATATTATTTTGCACAATAGTCGAATATTGCGCAACATTATTGATCATCTGGAGGTTATATTATTTTGTATTGTCCAGAGGAGGATTGTACAATATTATTGAGCGTTTAGGAGCTGCTTAACACTTTGGAATAATTTTTCTCAAGCGGCCCCTGGCCGTTCAAAATTATTGTATTATAATGTTCTTTAGAATTCAATAGAAACGGCTTCGAGGCTCAATAATGTTGTACAATTTCATTGATCGTCTGCGTATATTGAGGATTTGTGTAATATATATTTGTATAAATCAAAAATTCTTTGATACATGCATATTGTGCAATTTGTAAAATATTGAGCTGTCTGTAAGTACTATATTGCACAATAAAATGCCAATTTATGACGCTCGACGTTCATTTTTAATATTAATAAATCAAAATTAACGGTGATTAATGAAACTTGAATGGTTACTTTTGATCACGTACCCTATGTATCTTGATGTTGAAGTAATGAAAATTGTTCCAATTATTTGGGAATAATCACAATATAAATTACATTCGCGCGGGGTCTAATAAAAAGCATAATAGAATTCAACACAACAATTTTTTAATAAAGATATTTTTAATATAAATACAAAATGTTTTCTATTATGTATTAAGAATTTAATATCTAACTCCAATCTTATCTAATTGTCATCAGGAAGATATGGCAATTACGTTTGACAAAATATTTATGGTAAAAATTAATCAACGTTTGATTAATCACCGAGGACGCCAAAATTTAAGGAAACAAATTGCACAATATATTCTACAAGACACCAGACGATCAATATTATGCAACAATATTAAGCGTCTAGAGGCCGTTTTAACATCTTGAATATGACATCATCTGTTTGAAAGAGAAAGAGAGAGAAAGGAGGGAGAGGAAACACATATTTCATGATTACCTATATTTCTTTAATTAACTTATGAAAAAAACCTGTACCTTCCATCATAAGCCTACGAGCATCGAGAAAGCAGCGGCCATATATCTCCCGCGATCCGAACGTACGTAAACCCGTAAAGCATAGCACTCGTGTTTGCCGTACGCAGACGCGTTTTCATTCACGTACGTCGTGAATGGCCGGAGAAGAGAAACTGTGGGCGGACGTCGTCGTAGACTCTGGCAGCCTCCGAGACGCCGCCGCGCGCCTTCTTCGCCCACCGGGTTCTTCGCCATGAATGAATTCACGCGTCGCACGCTTCTCCTCTCGCGCCCGCACGTGTGTACGTGTATTCTGGCATTCCTCTTCTCTCTCCTCGTCGCCCCTCGTGTTATTTTTATCCGACTATTCTCTAGGCCGAACCCTCCTCTCCATTCCCTTCGACGCTCAGCCAGATCTCGTCTGCCAGACGATTTTCAAGAGATAGAGTCGGAACTCTTCTGAAGAGTTGTTTTCGTGTTCCGAAATTCATTATACAAGTTTCTTGGTTCACGATAGAGATATCCGTTTTAGAGAAGAATAATGTTGAGAAAGGAACTACTGATAAATGTATTCGTCGAATAAAATCAGCTATCTTTTTTTTTATCTGAGAAAGATAATGGTGATGTGTCGCGTGTGGGAGCAAGGATATATATATATATATCGTAGCAAGTAATCTGCGCCCTGGATGCATCTATCGCAAAAGTTTCGATAGAAATATCATGAAAGTTCGATTCAATTTCGCCGTTACCGGGCGGTACACTCGCGATGCCGATGGTATATGTATATGCGATGCGTAAATTTCGCTCGCATCCGATAAGTATTAAGAAACAGAAGCTCGGCACTTGTTACGGCACTTTTAACTGTCAGTAACGATGACAGAATCACATCTAATCTCAATAGAAATAATTTAGATGATAACCAGAGAAGTTAGAAAGCGATTAACGTCGTTTGTATACTTAATTCCAGTGTTCCTAAGCGAGCCTCTTCCATATATTATGGAGCCGCACAACCAGTAATAGGCAATGTAATTGAAGCTGCATTCGCAGCGAAATATAATACCGTTATGCAAATTGACCCCACACGGCGCTTATCTCAATCAAATTGAACCATAGATACCAGTTGAAAGTTAAGAATGATGAAGCAGACATTTCGTAGCGGAATAGGTACCCACTATGTATGGGCGCTTTTATAATTTTGTACTTTGAAAGAGCGAGGGAGAGACGGTACGTACACGTGAAAGTCCACCGTGAAATATACTATGCTTTATAAGCGAAACGGTAAGGTCTGACTACCTGACCTCGCGAGCCGTCTTATTTTCTTATTTCACCCACAATCCCGGCCCGTCATTTTTCCATACCGCGCGCGCTCGCTCTGTGCACGTGACGAAGCTAACAACGAGAGAAATATTGCGCCTTCAGAAAAACTCATCTACTTTCTGCGCGTACACCTTTATTTCACACGCACTGCATAAAAAGCACTCGTTATTCTCCTTGTTCGCGAAAGGTTCAATAGTTCTCTCGATGCACGAGAGAAAGAATTAATACTTTTTATTGCCGGTTTTAATTGCCTCTTTTCCTTTATATGCATTTCCGTAAATTGCTATAATTTTTACGTTTGTTCAAAAAAAACCTTTTTACAGTATTGTTAAAAAGATGGATGAACGTTGGAAATCTAATTTGTATTTTAGTTTGTATATTTTCTTAAAGACTTGTATGTGTGTGTGTTGGCGCAAATCAGTATGAAATATCAATATTGGTTAATCAAGTAAATTTATTTTAAAAAATTAGTTTGTTTTATATTGATTACACTATAGTTTACAGTCAAAAATTATATTTTTATTTAGACAAGATTTTCATAGATTTTTTTAAAATACTAAACATTTTTTTGAATACTGAAAGAGCGATGCAGCAAATAAAATTTCATCAACACATCAGGTTTCCAAAATAATTGAAGTTTAATATGCGGAAAATGGCTTTTTCGCTATGTTTGACATTTTTTGTAAAAAAAAGCTTAATCTCGGACCTCTGGTCAAGATAACATTAATCCTTTTTTACAAAAGCAATTCAAATATTGCAGAAAATGTCGTTTTTTGCACATAAACTTCACAATTATTTCAGAAACCTGACGTGCTGAAAGTTGGCTTGAGGCATCGTTTTCAACATCAAAAATCTGTAAGAAATACATTCGTCTAGGTCAACATAATTAAAAACGAACATTTTTTGCAAACTAGTATTATACAACCATTCTTTGTTGTATTACAAATATTCGGGTGTTATGTCACATTCGTAAGCGAAATAGTTCCTGCTGTCTACTAACATCGGCTAGGCGATGATAGACTGGTCCAGTGAGAGATACTTAGTTGCTCGGGATCGGTTTAGGCTCTTCCTTTCGTATCAGGCGCGTTGACTGGATATAACAGTGTCCTTTGCCTCTCGGGACAACGTCCGTCCAAAGCGAGCGAAGGGGTTGCTGGCCGACTGCGGGGTGGTTGCGAGGGTGGGCGGGTAGGGTCGGCTATTCCCGGGTTAAAGAGGTCGGGCTGCCGTCATCATCGTGTAATGCCTTGTTTGTCCTGGCAAGCCAGCCATGTAATGAATCCTCGCGGGATACTCGCCGGCCGTATGTAACACCGGATCAGAGATAGTAAGTACCGTCACGCTGTCACGGCGCGAATGTCAAAGCGAAATTGCAATTTGCAGTTTAGCTCTCGGTACGCCGGGAGACTTTGGTAATTAGCGAAAGGGCACCGGAGTGGTAGGCGGCAGATTGCTTTCGCCTACGAGAAAGAGTGGCCCGGTGCGCATGAGATTCTCTACGAAACTGAGCGCGTAATGAGTCCGACCGGTTCGTTGACACGTTTTAATTATGAGGAGATGCACTTCAGAAAAATGGAGTCGTCATCGGTCGGAAAGAGCTTCCCATGTGCAATTTAAATAATGGCTAGCGATTTCATCTGTTTGCGCAACTTGTTTTTTTTTCCGGTAATACTGCGCTTGAACATTATTTTCGTCCGTTCGAACCGCGCTCGCTGCATTTGGGATGGAATAAATTGTTGGCCTGTTAACTGATATTTCAATAAAATGTGTCGATATAAATATACATGGGATATAACTCCGGTGTGTCTGTTGCTACACTCTTGGGCAAAGCACTTCAGCAAAATTAAATGCGTATGCATATTGTATATGGATGTAAATTTTTCCTTCCCGTGTGAATTTTAATAACTTTTTACGTTTATGTTTGCGTTTATTGTTGAATTTGCCAGATGTTCGTTTATTTGAGCTCCCCCTCTCCCCCTCCCCACCCCGCACGCAAAGATAATTTTCATAAATATCTCGAAGGATATTCTCCATATTAACAGTAATACTTCCGAGTAGAAGAAACTTCGGTCGGATAAGTCCCCTGTGGCGAGCGCAGGATATACAGGCTGGTAACGCGATCCAAAGATGCGCTCTCGCGTGGATGCTGCGTCTCGCTTAGAATGTAATCCCCGTCGCGCGAGTGTGTAACGGCAACGAAGCTTCCGCAAGAGAAGAATAGCAGGCGGTGAACTGCCGCGAGAAACCATTGGCGGCGGCGTCGTCGTCGAAATGGCTCACCGCCATTCGGCTGACCGCAGAAACTACAGGGACGATCCGAGCTTCTTTCGCTTTTCGCGGAGAGAATGTAACGGAATGGCCAGTTTTTCGCCGCAGTTCCCCCGGCATCGTGACATAGCTCTTCGGCGCCTGCGAAACGGACGTTGTCGGCCGTTAAAAACGGACTTGTGCGGAGTGGTCGGTCGTCGTTCCCCGTGAAAGTAGCACCGGCGAACCTTTATCATTTGTCGGCTACAGATAAAGCGGAGCACATGAGACCGGCTGCGCTTTCTTGTACGCGCGTGCACGTACGTTATATTCCTTCGCTCGTTTAAAGTGACACGCGCAGATAAATATCCTCACATATTCGCGAACGTTCCCCAAACGTTACTCCATTGTGTCGGATTCGATCCGATCGTGGCAACTCCGTGTTAGCTGCGCCGCCGCCGCCGCCGCCGCCACGATGTTACGAACAACGAGGAACTTTCATGCTAGCCCATCGCGAAACAATCGACTCGTTTCCATCTGTTATCCGCTGTATTCGTAACTACTCTGTCAATACCACGCGTAAACCACTGCAATTTCTCGCTTCGCGTAGCAACCACCAATCTTTGATACTACGATATCCAGAGTTGCGAAATCTTAACGTTAACAATGTGCTTCCGTGTTTCTTTTCTTTCTTGCCTCTTTGCGCATTGTTTCATCAAAATTGGCTGGATAAAAGTTCGCGAACTCCGAAAGGCAAGAAACGTGTAACGAGAAACACGATTGTCGATAAAATAGCGCGCAAAAAGTAAAAATCACGATAAGAAGCAAGAAGCAAAAAAAAAGCAACTGGAATCAGCTCATTATAGATTAGCTTTCAGGCTTGTTGCATATATTCTTTATAATATCCGTACAGTTTTCAAACATCACAACAACCGGCATCGATAATGTAACGACAACATTAACAATAATTTTCACGGAATTAATTGGATGTTTTTCGTCATATTTATGCAGAAAATTGAGGCGTTTTAGGGAAAATTTATCAATGATGTTGCCCCGCGTACTCGTGAATAATGCAAGCGAATTACGCGGCCGCCCGATCCAAAGCAGTAGCGCAATGTGAGCACGTGCAGAGAAATTAAAGGCGTCATCATGTTAATTAAAACCTTCCAGTTTCGAACCACCGTCAGTTTATGTAAATCCTGCTAAATAAATGGGGACTATGATGGAAACTCACCGCTATCTCGATTTTCGTGACTGGATGGCCGCACTTTTGAACGCATTTACGCTTTACAACTCAATTTCATCCAATAAACCTTCATCTACAAATTCTGTCTGTATCTGGTATCGATTCGTGACACGCAATTACATTACTGTAACGTAAAGTGCTCATTATAATGAATTCAATATAAAAGACATCGAATTTTGCTGCCGTTATTCAATTTTGGATAATACATATACATTAAAGAAATTTCGTACATAATATCGAGGACTGCTGTTTTATAATGTTCCACATTTTCAAATTACTACGTTCCTCGCAAATTTTATGGGAATTCTTTAAAATTCACTTGCGCCGTAGCTCCAAGCGTGAAAATAATTCGACCTGTCCGCGTAAAACGATTTGTTTAAAATTAATTTCAAGTACAATGTTATGAGTGTTATGCAGCATACATTAACATTTAAATCTGTTTTAATATGCAAAATATATACATTTACCCGACGAGAATAATACTTCTAACAAAATCAAAATTCGATTACCCGTGTATCTCTTTGTTCGAAACCATATTTGTTATATATCGAATAATAAAAATGTATTTATTATATATTCGTTTATTCGCTGATACGCACACATTTAAGACTAAACATCTATTATTCTTTACATGGCTACGCGTAACTGCTCACCATCGAAACTCTTTTGTACGAGTAACGTTCGCGCACAATGCAGCATCATGGAATGCAAATCTCGTGTATCCCGGCCAATGGTATTTAAGTGGCGCGTAATTTAGTCCAGAACCTCTGACCCCTTACATTCCATTCCGAGCCCTTCGCTATTTCTCTTCGTTTCCCCTTTCATTCCTTTTAACTCTTTTGATGTTCCTTTTAACTAGGATATCTTTTCGTTTAACGACAAGACGGTTTCAAACTCTCGAAGGAATCGAAACGCGTTTCCGCCCGTCGTTCTACTTGCGCTTCGACTCGCGTTTAATATATAACGTCTCCTCTCCGTCTTCGAATAAAGCGGTAAACGTTTGCGCGATAGATATCTGCTCCATTGTGTAACGCACGTCGACGCTTACAGTTTTGAAAGCTTGTAGAATGGGTAAAAATGCGAAATATCGATATTCGCTCTGCGAGAACAGTACTGTACGGTGACAAAAAGTAATAATCGTGAACTTCTCTTCTCAATGGGCGCACAAAAGGCGACCGAGTTAAAATGCAAAGATATCACATGCCTCCGCCATGAATTATTCATGTTATTTGTTTGAGATACAAAGGCAAGGTGTCATTTCGTCAATTTTTATTAAAACACGGCTCTTCCATTCGATTACGTCAACCATCTACATTACCAATGCGCTGCGTTACGTTAGTTACCACCGAACGACGGCGGAATTTCGCACGGGAAAGATGCTCAAGCGGCACAAGTGGGTGGTCTGGAAGTTTAACAGCTAGATATTAACGAAAGTTGAGACGCGCACAGCGCTTCGGAGTTGTATGCCCCGGAGATTTCGGCGGCTTTAATTAACATTACTTCTATGCATTATCCCTCTGATCTTATTTGATAATAGTTTCTCTTAACTCGCTGCGCCCCGGGTTAATAGCTAAACTGTGTGTACCGCGCAACAATAAATTTGTTATTTCATTTAGTTTGGATTCATCGTCCTCGCGCTCTACTGTTTCCGCGAGTAGTTGAAACAGCTCCACGAAGGCAGGCAAATTATTTTTGTTTACGTCCGATTACCAGGTTTTATTTACAGTCATAAAGCGCAAGAATCGACTACGGGACGTTGCACCGTGCTATTTACGAAACTTTACGTTGAAGCGGACCATTCTAGGTTTTATGATCAATGCTAACACAGAGGTCTTGCAAAATTGATACGATCGGGTTTTATTCAATCGTTATCGAATTCTTTCAACGACAACCGATACGAGAGTGGTTTTCATCGGTGGGTATATCGAGGCCAGATATCTTGAGTTTCATTTCCACATAAAGCTTAGCCGATAAATCCTCGACAGACCTCCATAAGGGAGAGGGAGGGGGGAGGGGCAGAAGAAATTATTGATTTTTATTGCTTGGAATCGCGGTGGCAACATTGTAGGTGCAGTCTTCTCACGCGGAAAGATAAATCAAACATAATGCGATGGTGTATGTTACTACAGTCGATTTCTTGCCCTGACAGCTACGTCGTGTTTTCTGCGAAAAAATGTCGCTTCTTTAAAAATACTTAAAAAATAGATAAAAGTGAGAGAACGGGAGAGAAAGGGAGAGAAGGAAGAATTATATGAAAATCACAGTCATCATTTTTATAGAATTACGATTAACGTATGCTTTTAATCTTTGCAGAGGAGATGACATTTTTGCGGCAGCCGATGAATAGATCGGGAGCTTAATCTTATCACGTTTCAAAGGCAAAGACCTCTGGTAGCTCGCTTGCGTGCAACTTGTAATGCAAGCGCGCGGGCTCGAGAGAGATCATCCGATTAAGTATAGCGAGTTACGATCAAAGACCGTGATATCTCGCGTGTCGTGTGCGCCGCGCAGAATGAAAGTGTAAACGCCTATATTTATAAATTCATCCACGTAGCTGTTTCTACACGGCGGATTAACGATCGGGTTTCGAGTAAAGTTTCTCGTGATTCGCCGTGAAATAATAAGCTCCCAGATGAAAACTATACGCTTATAACCTCGGACAAGGTACATCGGCTTTTGTAAATCTGCAAATACTTATTTTAATAATATTTTAATAATAATAAATGCATATTACAAGCTTGTAGCATTTAACAAAAGTATGAATATAAACAGAGGGGAATGTTTTTTAAAGATCTTTTTACTCTCACAATCGTATTCGTGGGATAACATTTGTATTTCGAAGAATTTTACTATTTATTTTAGTAAAATTTAATTAATTATACAGTCTTGGCCAATGTATTATAAAACATTCTTTCACCTGCATTATTTCATATTGATTGTTGATGTTACACATAAGTTTAAAGGGTTTTTGAAACAAAAGATAATTTACGTTTTAATTTCTGTTTAAATTCTTCCAGTTAAAAATATTTAAAGAAATGCCTCTACTATTCTTGACCTAGACTGTATTTCATATTTTGTAGTAAACATTAGAGCAAATTACATATAATACTTTGAAATACCATGCCCCACGATTTTGAGAGAGAGAGAGAGAGAGAGCGAGAAGATAAGTTTAAAAAGAGAAAATTCTCTCCGTGCATAAACAGCGAGGCGAGACACAATTGCTACTAGGTTTAAGTCGAGAAAAGTCTTACCAAATAAGTTGTTTTTGCCGAGTTTTTACACGATATCTTATATAATTGCCATTATACTTTATTTTAAATTGTGTTGCCGCGCGCGTAGAGGTTCACATATAACATAACAATAAGTCTCGTTAAATTTCTTCTTTCAATAATTCCAAGCACGTTGTACAGTCCCACGTAATTGCCCTCGTCGGACAATTACGGAATGCTGCGAAACGAGGTAACGGTTAATGCGTTTATCGAAGTTTATTACTCATATTTGCGATGACGAATAATAGACAGTATTCGAAGCAATTTATTCTAACGGAAGGCAATCTTGAACATTTACGTTATTTTACGTGATACGTTGCTAACTTGTTTTCGATTTAAAATCGCAGAGTTGGAGGTATTATTCGGAAAATTGCGGGGCAATTAATTGCGTTACAATATAAACGTGCAACATTTTGCGGAGAATCCCAAGAGGCATTTATACCGCGCGATAGCGCCGGTAGACTTTCCCTGCAAAAAGTTATTGAAAAATCGTTACTATTAGAGCGGGGTCGTGATCCTTCGCGCTTGGCGCGACAATATCAACTAACTTCCTTGGAAAGTTTACCTCGGAAAGCTTTGCATGATGTATGTTCGGGCTCAACGTCGTACGGTGCAAGCCACATCTCATATGTTGCCGCGGACGCGACCGTGCGCAGGAGGAAGGAGTCGAGATGGTGCAGCAGGAGTGTGTCGACCAAGGATCAATCCTGGCTGATCCTACGCGACTTACCCACAGCGCTATCGATATCCGTCAACGATATCCGAACTGCTTTCTTCGAACACTCCCTTCCCTCCCTCCTCGCGATATCCCGACTTCCTCCGATATTTTTACACATATTTCGCATTTCGCGGGTCTCTCCCGCTCCTTCTCCGGCTCTCTTGACAGGATTCGCGAAGTTTCTACCGTCTCGAAATATGTTTCACGTTAACGCGCGACAGCGCGTTACGTTTTCCGTGAATATTTCTACGCAAGGTATTTCATTGCTGCCGGTCTCGAGTACGCGAATAATTCAACGGCGATTATCGTATGAATGTGCAAAAATTTGAGAAATATTACACAGAATAGAACATGGAAGATGTAGGAGACGTATCACGCCACTATTCATCTTAAGAACCTTGGGCGCGCTAGCTACATGGATTTAAGAGCCTCTTAGCCTTTTCTTTTCGCCTGGATAGAACCGAGTATGAAAGAGAGATTAATTACACCTACTTGTATATCGTAAGCAAATACAGCTTGCTCCACCCACCTGAATAGACGATCCACTCCGTGAAGTTCGCTCGACCGCTGCTCGCTCAAAGAATTGCTAATTACCTATCTACCATCCTATCCACCCTCTTATCCAAGCTGTTCTTTTCTCGGTTCTGCTTCATTTGCTCCAAAATCGCTCGCGTACGCTTTGATGCATACCTTTCCTAACTGCTGGCAAACTCCGTGTGCAGATAAGCAAGCATTTACATAATGTAATATCACCCAAGAAGTTTCAACAGAGCTAATTATCTCGAATAAAAAGCAGCTTCCCGGCTTGAGCGGCTTATAATGCGCCACCGTTTGTATACGGCCGCTTTTCTCCGCGATTAAAAAATCGATGTTTGCGCCAGGATATGTCAGCCCGATGGACGACTAGCCAGTTTCTTCCGACTACACAGGAGCCGCCCCGCCGCTCGTCGTAAATGTCACTAGCAGAGTTTTACATTCGCCTAATATACTTCCCGCGCGAGAAGTGCATTAAGAAGCCCCGTAGCGGGCAAGGACGAAGTGAAGGGGAACCGCGAAACTTATGACGGCCGATAACGAAAAAGGGGATCGCGCGCGCGCGCGTAAGACTGGGTTGGAGGAGAACGTCTCGACGGAAATGTAAAGCTTAAGTTCCGGTGACTTAGTGCCCCGCGAGAGACCGTGAAAATAAACCGCGGGAGTTATGCGACGGATAGTGACACGACGGATTAACGATCTTTTTCGCCGCGGTAAAAACTTTTAATTTATACCAGGACGATACGTCCTTTGCAAAGAATCTCTCCTCCTCCCCCGTCTCTCTCTCGCTCTTTCTTTTCTCTGACGAGATATCTCGATCGTCCCGGACCCGTCGACCTCTCTCTTTTCAGCAATCCCGGTCCAGGCACCGAGGGACTTTTGTCCTTTGAGCTACCCGCCTCTTTGATATCCTCTTCTATATCTATACCGGAGAACCGTCAAACGACGTGGAAACTCAGATACCAGTACGCCACGTCGTCGGGGGAGTTCTTTTTTTCGGACTCGGGTCAAATCTATCGAAGTCGCGTTGGCGTAGCCTCTAGTATAACCTCTAGGTGTTTCTTCAAAGTATTTCCACATTTCGTCCTTTCGTATGTATATATGCTTTGCACGTACGCGTCAACGCGCGCGTTACATGCGAGGTGCTACATATTTGGATGTAAGGAAATCGATAACTGTCCTCTTACAAGCTTTATTCAAGTGCTGCGACGTGTTCACTACAAGCGACAATCGACTGTTGTTGACCAAGAGGGATCTTCACTGGGAAAAAAGAGATGAAATATTTTGTAAAACAGTAACCAATAACGAAGTGCATTCCAATACTGTAAATATCTATTGTTGACGTGGTTTCTCACAGGAAAGGAATAAAGCATAGGGATCGATAGGATGCAAAGGTTTATTTGAATAGGAGTAATTGTGAAACTGACTATGGACCGGAAATTTAGAAAAGTGATAGATGGATCGTAAAAGCTCAGGGTTTATTAGGGTAGGTTTAGGGTAGGTTTCTCTCCCCGTCGAGTCGGTCCTTCATGACTAAAAATCATGGTCTCTCCGTTTGATGCATGCTCATGCTGTGAGCTCGTGCTGCGAGGTGAAGATGCGTTCACTACAAGCGACAATTGAAGACTGATTATTCTTGATTGAGAAGGATCTTCACTGGAATAAAAGAAAGATGAAATATTTTGTAAAGCCATAACCAATAAGGCGAGGCGTTCTAGGATATTACTAATTTAGGTATTGTCTTCAAAGAAACAATTTGTATAGGCTCAAGAATAGAAAGTTTATAAGATGATAAAATCGTGTTGCGGCATACGTGTCGCGGCAGTTAACCGGCGTAAACGCACCCCGGGACGTCCAAGATCGATTACAATGCGCACTCCTACGTGGAAATTAACGGCAGACAATGCGGATCGTCGATCACGCCGATCGCGGAGGCTAAGTCTCCCGATGCAAATTAGAATCCGTATCGTGACTTATCCTCCTTGCGCGGCTCGTACGCGCAATATTTCAACCGGAGGTCGAGATAATGTCGGCATGTGTGGCGGCTACTGGCATTGTGCGCTCATCGAGCCCACCGCGTCCCACTCGTTCGATCTCGGACGCGTGTTTCGTTCGCGACAGAGGCGCGGGTGGGTGTGAAATGAATCGTATTTCGCCGGCGTTAATATCGTAACCCGCTCGGTATGGGCGGGTCCCGGCGCGCGGGGTTTGTTAATCGAGCGTCGTATCTGCGGACACGTAGAAAATGTATTACTTAGGTAGTCGGAAGGGCGCGCCATAAATTTCCCACCTAGCGAGATTTATACGAGACACACGGACACATGGAGGCGCCGTCGCTTTTACCGTCTAATCAGTCGCCTTCTTATGCCTCTCTCGTTCTCCCTTTCAACATTCTTTCTCTAATATCCGTTTTTCTTTTATGGGGTGGGCCCCATCTAAATATGGGGCGTAACAGCGATAAATTCTTCGCTACGCTACTAGGGTGAGCGATAATCTGTTGTGAAACTGCCAAGTTTTTACCGAGACCTATTCTGTTATTCGGGAAAAATATCTTAACACATTCAATCGCCAAGTGTTTGATGTTGGATACGGAGTTGTGTTGTAAAGATCTTTTTTACGCGGCGAAAGCGTCAATGATTAACGAGCGAATAACGCCATAAAATGAGCTAATGAGCTTTACGTTAAAATTAATGTAATGAGCATGTGCATTATCTCAAAGGCTTCGCTCGAATGCTGGTAAAATTTGTCGCAAGACGCAGTCTTAGCGCGAACAGCAGCGCGTTTATCACCGTCACCTGACGTACAAACACCTGATGTACGATCGGACGATGATTCTAACATCGTCGTCGCGCGCGCGGACAAAACCAATAGCAATTAAGCGGCGTTTATCGATAGTCTCATTAATAATCCTATCTCATGCACGACGGAGTCCTTACCCTTTTGCGCTAATCAACATGGATACAAGTATTACCCGCCCGCGTTAATGACTACATTGATCCGCGTCTAAAGAGTAGTAATTACAACACTGTTGTTATTAACCGTCGGAGCGCCGTATTTAATAGGAGTTGTGTAACGCCGATACGCGCTAGTTGAATCTACATGCGCGAGTGGCTTTAGATTGAACATTTTCATCGATCCGGGGAACCCTGAAAGTACAATGGGAAGAGAGTGGATTACTAGAGCGTCTGCAGCACGCAATTCTATCGGGAATGCAATAATGAACTGGCTCGGCGCGCGCGCGTATTAAAAAAATAATTATGTAATTTGAGGAATTCAATACGTCGTGCGCATTCCATTGCGCGCGTTTACGCGTTATAAAATATTCATATTGACATAATTCTCTCTTTACACAGGTAATTTATTATTATTATTATTGAATTCAAATATAATTTATTATTGTGAGAAATCATTCTTTGTTTTTAATAATAATTTAATTTCATTTAATGAAGACTCGCGCTCGCTTTTAAACTTTCTCTTTTTTTTTTGCACTTTAATAAACACTTTTTAAATCTTAGATTATACACACTGTCATCAAGAAAAATTTCCTAATTAGATGTGAAAGGACATTGTAAACAAACTATGTAAAGTTTGCATAAAAAATATTTGTAAAAATTACACAATTTATAAAAGAAATATATAAAATTGTGCGTGTTTACAAATATTAATATTTTTACTTTTAAATATGAAAATATAATTTTATATTATTGTACATAATTATACGGAAAATTACAATAACAATAACATATTTTGTAGCTTTTTACGTAAATGTACAAATTTAGGTAATATTTTATAACAAAATGATATTATAACACACATTGTGTTTGCACTTTTACGTTTGTATACGTAGAAATATTACGTAATTTGTTCGCGAATTATTACTTAAATATATTTGTATATAAACTTAACTTTAATTGTAAATTTATTTTTGTGAATTGTTTAATTATTAAAAAATAGAATAACTTTGTAAGTTTTAACTTTATTTTTACGTGTGTAAATATACACCTTTAATAATAAATCTCAAAATTATCCATTATAATTATGGTAATTTTACAATTAATTGTTTACAATGAAAATGTGTTTAAAGTCATAGTACGTCGTAATATTTATAGCGACGAAGTGAGCAGTTTGTTTCAAAAATCGAGTACATTATTAACAGATACATGTTTCCACGTTTTGCTATAATTTTCACGGCTGATCGAGAACGGCTTGCGATCCATTCGGCATCGAACACTTCAGACACCTGTGGTGTTTTCGTCCACGCGCGGCGTGGCGACTAAGATAGTTTCCAACGGGCGACACAGAGTAATTAATGCAGAAATTAACCTTTGAGGTTAATGATAAGCGTTAACGACTAATCACCGACTGGGACCAGGCGACCTCGTCCGATACTATTCCGAGGGATCCGCCGCCGGCCCACACTCATTAGCGTTCACTCGTCCTTAACAGCGCGACGATGAAGTTGTCCCCTATTTGTTAGAGAGACTTCTACAGGCTCCCCCGTCTCTCCGACTCGGAACGCGAAAGAAAGAACGTAATTAATCGAACGCGATGGATTTCATTATCTTGAGAAAAATGCCGCTTTCGCACGTCGCAGCGATTAATAGCTTGCAAGAGAGATTAATTGATTGCTATCGCTCTTTTTCTTTACATTGTGCCGTCAATGCACACGTCGGATATCTCCGATTGGCCGATGTTACAGGAAATTACAATAGAGTAGAATAGGATTTATTTACTTCAGCTCTTTTGCTGAAGAAAAGACTACGATATACATCTTTACCATCCATATCTTAAACTTAATAACAAATTAAAATCCATCGATTATCCTGACTTTGATTTCAATCGTACAATCTTTTATGAGAAATAAATACCTAAATTAAATTACGAAGAGAATAATTTATTAGTTGTATTCATCGATCATTGCAGCACAATTACGGCCAGTTCCGAAAAGAACATGTACTCTGTTTACAAGTTTATGAAAATTTTAAAAATGTATATTCCATTTTAAAGTATATTTAAGTATATTTAATGGCCCATTTCGTCATTGCCCCAGTCTCCATTGTTGTTTATTATAGCTTGAAAATGTCTGAGCATATTTTCGACTAGTTTTATCGTCTGGAAGCTTGAAAATGGCATCGTAACTGAGTGGCAGTCTCTTGATGCGAAAATTTTGGGGCGTTTATAAGGAGGAAACTTCAGGGAAAGTGTACACGTGTATAACAAATCCGGCAAATATGGAAATCGTTGTTTTCAGCTGCATTAGAAAACTAGTCAAATACATATCCAGATTATAATGGTTATCGCGCTATAATGAACAACGTTATAGGTTTAAAAGGCTCTAGGCAGTAGCGAAATAAGCTATTAAACTTTACTTTAAAACAACATATAATTTTTTAAAATTTTCATAAACTTTTTTGCAGATGTATACGCTTTTGTTGGACTTTCTGTATAAAAGTTTAGCAGATTTGCGTATATATTTCCGTCTTTCTGTCTCTCTCTCTCTCTCTCTCTCTCTCTCTCTCTCTCTCTTCCCTGCATCGAGTCCCGGATGCAATTTAGAGATAGTTTATACCGTGCGTCTGGTGTAATTACGCGACTATAGTGATAAGTACACCGGGACACACGGCGATCGCGAACCTCATCCCGGAGCGCGCGCTCCGTATAAACCCTATGAAATCCGATATTTCTTGATGGAAAACCGGCACTTTCCAGCCAGCCAGCGCGTCACGAGCAACATAATGTTATTGCGGCGTATCGGATATCCGGCCGTAACTAATATAACTCCCGTTCGAACAACTTTACGATCTGGGGAAACTGTCATGCAATAAAGATATACACACAGTTCGGTAAATAGTATTTGAAATTCAAGCTGGTCGCCAACTAAGAACGTGTCGCACGGAAATTGCCGCGCTCGGGCAGAAAACCCGGAATACGCGAACGCGATGCATTTTAAGTCGGCAAGAAACGCTTGATGGATATGTTTTTGGCGATCTCGTTCGACCGTGACTTGCAACTCGCGTAAAGATGCATTCAAAGAACAAGTTAAAGTTCTTTCCATCGTGTTGACGTTAATAGACCTGCGTAATTGTTATTCTTCGCGTTCCGCTAAAGTCGAGCGAGTGTCAGTCAACATCATCATCGCTAACTATTCCAATTTATGCGTTATAACGGCGATGAGGTGGAAGCCACAAGGTAGAGAGTCACTCAACGTCGCCGCGGGGCGAATTTTCTCGCGTGCGCTAGGAAATACGCGCCACGGCGGCGGCAGCGACGTTCTCCGCCGTCGTAATTCGCGGACAGCCAGCCGGTTGTGAAAGATGTTCTGCCGTTTCGGGGCTCGTTACAGAAAATTTCCTTAATTTCGCCGGCGAAATTGCTACGGCCTCTCTGCCGGCTGAGGGAGAATACCGGGGAATGAAAGAGGAGGGATATACGCCTATACGCCGTCGCGTATCTGAGAATTAAGCTACCCTAACTCTTGAGTTAGGGGAGAAAGAGAAAGAGAGAGAGAGAGAGGAGATGAACGAGGAGTGATGGCGAGCGTTGCAAGAGCGAGGGAAGAAGGTAGCGAAGTGAGACAGCCGGGTCTGGATAGTGGATAGACGCGCTGTATAGCCCTAGGGCGACTTGAAGTATGCACTTGACGCATGCAACCAGAAGTCTAGCGTTGCACTCCTCCGACCTCCGTCCTTGTCCGACCATCAAGATTCAACCACTAGAGCGAGGCGGGCTGCCCTCCCCCTTCCTCTTTGACTACTCTTCGCTCTCTCTCTCTCTCTCTCTAAATCTCCAGCAACCTGTTCCGGAGAATCCACCCTATCCTTTGCTCTACTTTCGTTCCTCTGTCTGACTACTCTTCGCTCTCTCTCTCTCTCTCTCTAAATCTCCAGCAACCTGTTCCGGAGAATCCACCCTATCCTTTGCTCTACTTTCGTTTCTGCTGTCTGACTCGACACGCGCGCGGCTTCTACGGATTCTCTCTCTCTCTCTCTCTCTCTCTCTCTCTCTCTCTCTCTCTCTCTCTCCCTCCTCTCTCTCTCTCTCCCTCCCTCCCTCCCTCCCTCCCTCCCTCCCTCCCTCCCTCTCTCTCCCTCCCTCCCTCCTCTACTATCACCCGTTTCTTTAGCCGGCTGTGTACCGTACGACAATTCACGTCAAGCGCACCGCTTGCCGGAATTTATTACAACTTTTAAAGTCCCTGCGCGACGTCTGCCGTGCCTGCACCTCCTCGTCTTTTCACTGTCGTATCGGAATATGTTGTCCATCTACCAACGTCCATTTCCCTGATGACTGAAATTTGAAGAGCATGATCAAACATTGCTACGTCTTGAATAGAATCGAATTTTTTGTTAAAGACATCTCTCACAATCAGTATTACTCCATCATTGCAAGAATACGCTTATTAATCTGATAAATTAAAAATAGATCCAACTTTTCGTTAACTTTGCGTTAAGAATTTACTTATTAATCTTAAATCAGTCACTGCATAATTGATATCACGCCAATTCACTGCGGAATGCCATTTTACGTCAAGTTTCCACCAAATTCATCCGGATATTTTAGGTATGCTAATTCAAGGCAGCGTGGGACGATAAATCGTGGAAATCTTCGACGTATCGTGTAAGGCACTTCGCACGAGTTCCCTCGGAAGTTCTCCCGCGAGGGGTAGAGTTACCGACGCTCGAACGTATTACAAATAGCTCGAAGCGACTTTCGGAAAGCCCTCCAGCACCGAATCTCGATTCCACTTAGAGGCTAAATCCGCGACGACGACTGGCCGTCGTAGCCTGAAACAAACGGCGGGTGGGAGCGTTAGGTTGGGGGCCCCGCGTATGGCGCGGAGCGGCAGCGCGGTCCACGACCTCGTAAAATGTCTGGAAACTTACGTGGGTGGAAACGTCAAAGTTAGTGAATGGCCCATTCAATGCACTGTCGCGTCCGGTCGAACCGGTCCCGCGATCTCTCGCTGTATTTATTTGGCACATTCGACGAGAGGGAGGGGGGGGAGGGGACAGAGACGTGGAGGCGAAGCGAGATGACAGGTCGGCTGCTCGAGCGCGTTTCCCGCGAAGTGTCGACTTATGTACTTCTTCATCTCGATCGATCCCGTCTCGACACTCGACAGGAAGAGACGACGGCGGGAAGTTCGTCCTCGATGCCGACACCCGAAGTCAAAGAGATACACCCGGATTACAAAGAGTGACAAGCCCGTTACGCTTCGCATCGGTCGATTTTCTCTCGCTTACCGCATTCTTGTCAAATAATATTGCCCGCGTCACTTATTTTATCGAACAATAATTCGAACAAAAGTTCAAAACGAACAAATTAACGAGGATGATATTATTTTTCATATAAAAAATTTTTCGTATAAAAAATTTAATAGAAACCCCGCGAGGTTATACATAATAACCGTTCTCTTTAATTTGCTTGTTTTGGCCTTTTATTTGAATTATTGGGTGTTTTCACGTCGACGAGTTTGCTTGCTTTTTATTATTTATTTTATTATCGTGTTAATATGAGATCGTTGAAATTACAATATGCATAAAATAAAAAAAAAATTATTTGTAAGTACTAATTACATTTATTTCATATTGTTTCAGGTAAGCGATTGATTGGCGTACGCTACAGTGTTTGACGTATCACCGCATCGGTGAGTAATTATAAGTAAATCTGTAAATAATGAACTTAAAGAGATGATGCATTAAACAACGAAAGAAGTATGTCTACATTCGCTTATATCGTCATTTCGCTAGACATACAAAGCTTGAAATTTGAATCTCGTCGACTGCTAGCGATGGAGGTTCGCTGTCCCCGAGTAATTCGCGCATAACTTACTGCTTCAATCAACAATTCAAATTCCGGTGTAGAAAATGCAGAATGACGAATGCTGTAGTCTCTGGCGCGACGTTCCTTGCTGTTGTGCGAAAACACCTTGCGCCCCAGTTATTGTTTATGCGCAAAATTCGTGCGTCCCACAATCAATTATGGATGAAGCTCGGTAAAAAGATACAATGACAACATCATTTGCATGGTTGTCATTTTCGACAGCGCGATTTTTATTATGCCAATGTGTGCAGATCTGTGTTGCATAATTTATCGAAAGAACTCACGACATTTGATATTTGAATATCGCAAATCCGCTGAAGCTGCAGATGAATATTTATGAGAACATCGATGTCGCGATGGGTTTATTTAAGTGCACATAACAGAACGCGTTCTCCTCTGTTTTAATACTAACAATTAATATAACGGGAAATGCAGTAAGTAATAGTAATAAAAAGTGCATATTATATCGCTTTGATCGAGAATATAAAAAAAAAAACCAAATGAAAGAGCCGACGTGCAATCGACTTAATCGGTGAAGTATTTTCGCGATCAGAACGTTGGTATTATCAACTTGATAATTCGTATCGATTGGAAACGCTAGGCTTCAGTCGGAGAATTCTCGAGCGTCCTTATTTCTAAGGCAATTCGCGTTTGACTCCGCACAGAAGACTCAATAGTGTAACTGTTACATACCCAGGTGGACGGACGGACGGACGTTGTATCAGCGGATCGTGTTGGCAATACCACAGTGGATGCTGACATAACCCATATACGGGAGCTGATAAAGCGTGATGCGTGTGTTTATTATGCGCGGCGCAACGTAGCGCGCAGAATTAGAGCGAGCGTCCGTCGTTGTCGTCGTCGCCGCCGTCGGCCGTCCGCGTCGTGTCGTTGTTATTTACCGATAGCTTCGCTAGACGACGAGCTAACCGTATTGTATGGAAATCCACGGTTGGGATACAGATTGCTGAAAGCACTTACCGCGTGGCCGGTTGTATACTCGCTGCTTCGCGAATCGGAAGCAACAGCCCGCAGTTTCGTTCTTTACCTACACGCTCGACCTTTAAATTAAATTGGTGGCTTTGAAACGGCGGAGAAGGGCAGGGGAAGGAGAGGGTTTTCATACATTTCGGTTTCATTCATTTATTCATTTGTTTCAGAGCTTACGACTGCGACTCTGACAATTTTCGTTACTTAGAGCCCTGTACAAAGTTCATTTTCTACTATATTTGTAATAAATGATTATCTTTTAGCTTCAAAATATTTAGTTATTACATCAGACAAAAAAGAAACATTTACTTTTTAAATTTTATTTTAATTAAAACTCTTATCAAAATTTGAGGTACAAATCTATTCCGCAGATATAATTGCGTGGACCAGATTTGGTCAATGTAGTTGAAGATTAAAGTACCTGAGCCGAATAAAACTCATCTAATTTGTTTTACCTTTTTTAAAAACTCTATTTACGAATATTGAAATAAAGGTCGCGATCCGATTTGCATTTAAATCGATATTGGTGTCATTCTATTCTTACCTAATGAACGATAAAAATAGAATGATATCAATAGCGTTTTGAGCGTAAATAAGAGTGCAGTCAAACTAGGAGAATAAAATCTTTATTTTAGTCGCTCACGGGAATAAAACATATTTTCCAAATAAAATATTTGTAAATAAACAAAGAATATTTATTAAACGCTTATTTGATAAGTGCATTTCTAAAGGAGTTTCTTAAATAAATATCGATATATTTATTTTTTTCTATATTCAGAAAGTTGAATAATATTATATGTTTTAATTGACAATAAAATAATATATATTTAATAAATTTTGCAGTAGATTTTTACAAAAATGGCTTATTTCGTCACAAGATTTTTGTTCTATTAAACAGACACATTGCTGCTGGCTTGAATTATTGGTTCCTTTTTCTCTAATACATTTTTTAGGCACATAATATAGAATACGTGAAGTGCATTTTTAAGTTATGAGCGTTCAGTCTTATTCGGTTCAGGTAATCCTCTCACGGTTCTATTTTCTTTCTGATGTCGCTAGCCCGATTGATTTTACCATTTGTTTTTCTTCGAGATTATGTTATACCGATTAACATACACAGGCAAAGTGAAACATACAACTTCCATTATGTTAGAGAAAGCTTGTTTTACTCGATCGCTGCTTGTAATGCGATAGGCGATCGCGCAACAGCTCGACTGTAAGCGAGGTGCTTATCCTGTAACTAAATTTGCGGAATTTCTCAAAGTTCTAAATACATATTAGTCGACCTAATTCCACTTGCGACGTGTATTCGCGCCGTGGGAACAATTATCGAAATCCCCGCGAATGATTTATAATAAATCCTATCCGGAGGAACGCGGCGCTGAAATAAAAAAAATCATTGCGTTTTGGTTTTTCCATGTCGGCTTTTTCCCTCCCGATACGTTCATTCCGAAAATGTTGAAAGCATATCCAGAATTGAAACAACACACGACAAAAGCACGGACTTTGCTTTATGCTTGCGAAATCAATTTGATTGAAACGCGGCGTTTCAGTAGTATTTCATGGCAGTTATACAACAAACGTATTTGCATTTGTCGTCTGGCCGCGCCAAACTCGGTGAAAAATTTAATCTGTACCTTTGTTTGTAAATTTATTTTCGATCGAGCGGCATTTGCTTCTCGATGGCTGATTTTATCATGTATCGTTATAAACTTTGTCACGAGACATTCGCGCTCCTGCATAATTCTGGATTGACAATTTATCCTTAAAACATCTCGTTTTGATCGACAAACATTTGTTATCGTTTAATATTGACATCATTACAATATTACTTAATCCCTACATCATTAACAACATTATACTTAATCCCGTAGTGTTCGTAATTATAGGCAGAAACGTTAATATTTTGATCGTAAAACAGATTTCGTCAATAATCCTCGTAACGCTAATCTCGCATATTAATATAGCTTCTAAAGATAGACGTGGATATATCGTTGATTATCATGAAATATTGATAAATCACTCATACCACTGCCAAATAATCTAGTCCCGTCTGCCTGTTCTATAATGGTTATCAAGTTCATAAATTGTGAGCTGAGACAAGTATAACGATATACAGTTTATGCTATTCTATACATTAACGCAGATATAAAAATCGATTGATTAGATATCTCGAGGAGCACTCGTAGTGAAGGGGATCGAAACGTCGCCACGATGTCCGATAAACGATGTTTCAGAAAAAAAAGGCTGAATTTTCTTCAATATCCCTTATGCTATAGCGGCGCCTATCGATGCAATTTATGGTACGAACGAGCCATGCTTCGAGATCGATTTCGTACGCATCGTGCATCGCGGATAATCCATTACTTCCGCATAATAACAATCGTTCCTCCGCACCTCGTTTATGTGCAGAATTTTCTCCGTGTCTGGCACGTTCTACGTCCAGCCTCGAGGAAGGGATCGAAAAAGAGTTAAAGACGAGAAGAATTTTTACATGTGTATGTAACAATTGCGTAAGAATAACGTTTGGTTTCTCTCAATCTCTTTCTCTCTCATGCTTAAGAAAATAATGAAGACGCGTTGGATGACCTCTTTCAGTTCCTCGACATTTCCAACGCGTAATCTTATTTACCTGACAGACTTTTATTGTTCCACGAAAGTGTTAAAATTAATTAGAATTGCCGTTGATGCTTTCCTCCCGACGACAGTTAATGGCCGTGCCAGCGACGTCGAGATTGTCGAGTTGCCTCTTAGTTCACCGGAAACTCGACGACCACCTTTTACACTAATGAGTAGTACCTTCACGGGACGACCAAATGTACCGAAGCGGTAACGATTTGCGGGCATGCGTGTCGTTTCTACAGCAATTCGGATTTTCGGTGATTTATACGCGACGCCCGAGAGAGATTCATTTCGCGCTGGTATATTGAAAATAAGAAATAAATGTAAAAAATGTTGAAAAATATTTTTGCTATTTGATATGCGCAATTCAGGATTGTGAAATTTTTGCCAGAATTACAAAGCGTTCAGTGAAAATAGAACATTCTTGTTTTGAGAATACCTTTATTTTTGAAATGTTAAATATTGTTAAAAATTGTTACACATATGAAATGAGATTATACTTTGAAACTTTAAATAGACATAATTTGTTTATATGAAGAGATTTTAACATTTTGTATTTTCATCAAGAAAAACATATTTTTAATATTTAATATTTGGGCACTAAAAAGGATTGAAAACTTAGTATGCCTTTTTTTTCTTATTATTTCTTTTTTTATATCAAAAAGAAAAAGTCCGAAAAAAGTCTGAAATAATCTTAATAAATCTTATAATAATAAAACGCAATGTAATATTTGTAAAGAAATTTTAAAAGCACATTCGTCTACAACTTATAAACACCTTGAAACATATCTAATGCACAATATATATATAAATGCATGATACAACATAAATAAACATCGAGTATTATGTGAATTATAAATTCAAATTTTACATAAATTTGTAAAGCTTTCAAAAATATACAATATTATTAATTTCCTAATTTTTTTATACATTTTATATATTTCATTTCCAATGTTTTTTTGAAAACGCATCTTTGTATAAAAACAAAATGTTATTTTACATTTTTAGTTATTTTTCTAGTATTTCTTTTTTTATAAATAACTTTTATTTTAACTGTACAGTGATTTTGAAACGGACATAATATTAATATTTTTGTGAAATTTTATTTTGAATTTTCAGATCTGAAGTGAGTTCAAACAATTCTATTGAACCTTTGATTTATTTGACATTTGATTTTGAGATTCAACCGAACTATTTAACCATTTGACATTTCCGAGCACTAAAAACATTCATATTGGACTTTTTAGATGACTATTATAATATTAAAATAAAAATATATTTTTTGTTAAGATTTAAGTTTATCAGACTTTTTAAATAAGTCATTAATAGAGAACTTGCTATGTGAAGACAATAAACAATCGAGATGCCTTATCAATCGTAATTAGATCTTGATGCTAATATTTATTGTGCGATTTTATATACATTTTTTTAAATTCACGAAAATGCACGAATAAATTTTCGGTCTTAAACTGCAGTTCTAAGTTGAAATATCAGCAATTTATTAAGAAAATTAAATTATATACATATAAGCAATGTTATCACTTTTTATGTTTCTTGCTTATATATGAAACAATTATTATTAGCAAAATATATTAATTTTAATTTGATACTAATATTTGATATTGTTTTTCTGTGTTGAAATAATAATTAAAAAATATTCATAAAAGTATCAAACCAATACATTCTGTACACCAATATATTATATACACGAACA
This sequence comes from Solenopsis invicta, assembly GCF_016802725.1. Lineage (NCBI taxonomy): Eukaryota > Metazoa > Arthropoda > Insecta > Hymenoptera > Formicidae > Solenopsis > Solenopsis invicta. Next base: position 3,130,854 of record NC_052665.1, read on the forward strand.
CTCTCTTGTATAGATAACAAGTAAAAGAAAAGTTTTTTTAGTATTCACTTTTTCATCAAATTTTTACGATCTAGTATTTTATGACTTTATGCACGTTAGCATACAGATATGTGTCTCTCTTATTTCGAGGACACTTTCCAATAATCGGTCTTCGCCTTTGCCAACATAATCAGAACTTTGCACCGTAGAGCCTCCCTGTTGAAATTTGCATATCGCGTCATCTCGCAGCTTCCCCTCCGAAGGGAGTCACTGCTACGAAGTACCGACGCGACGGATCGCGTTGAAACACCTTGCACGCAAAGGGATTTTGGCCCGTTACGATCGTTTCTCCACGTCGCGTCGAGCACTGTGCCGAGACGCGATTTAAGCTGCATTAAAACGACTCCGAGTTGAATCACGCGTAATCACGAACGATACTGCAATCCGTGAGAGCACATTGTGAATAAATTGTGCGCAATCGTGCGAGATTGCACGCTGCATTTGCAAACTGTGATTTCAATATCTACGGGAAAAAGTCCGCTTATTAATTATTGTTTTTTTGCCGCTCTTCTGACGAGATTTTTCACTTTCTTTTTTTTAATATTCTGCAAACGCCAACTAATCCCATCCGACAGGAGGAACGCAAAGTGTTGAACGTTGCAGGGCGACGCTCGTGATCGTCGGTAACGCTCGCCTCGGTTAATAACCCGATGCGAACGGGGTGCGGTTTTCCTCGCACGTATCGAATAAATTATCGCTACGCAGAGGCTCGCAGACTCGCCAGGACGCGGAGCGGTGCGGACGGACGGACGCACGGCCGAGAGGGAATAGTGAATGAATCGATAAAAGCGAGGTGTGTGCGTGGGCCAGGATCGCGTTCGCCGTACGCCGCCGTGCGTCTACGCACCGTCGCTCCCAATCGTTTTCTCTTTCCGATTCCTACAACCCCGCTTTATTTGGAATTCCGCGTAGGACTGGTTTCCACGTTCCGTCCGCTCTTTCTCTCTCTCTCTCGTTTCGCTCCGAACCGCCGCGCCGCGTGTCCCTCCTTACCCTGTAACCTGAATAAATGCGATCGGGCGATTTCGTTCCCGGTCGTTCCGTACTGCTGGGTGATAAATCGCACGGGTATCGACGTCATTACGCGAATCGCTGTAAGTCCCTCCGGCTATTAACGGCAACTGTATAAAATAATTAACCAGACCTTCGATCTAAGGAGCAGCGGATGATCACTCGAGCGTGCGAGCAATTCTCCGGGTTTGACGATAATCACTCCAACTAAATTGCATTCATTGATTCGCGATTGATATTCATGTTTAATTACTTAGATCCACCTACGTACGATGATCGGAGATGCAACGTCTATAAATAAATCCGCACGATCACGCGAGTTGCTTTATTGCCTCATGGCTCACATAAAGACATATTTTCTCTTTGACCTGGTTTTACGACGGAGATTTTATAATACCGTTCCATGGAGTTTGCAATTTCGTGAAAAATAGGTATTTGCACAATATTTAAAATAAATTGTATTTATATCCTTCAGAGGGATATTTTCAGATTGTGAATATTTTATTTTCCAAAGGCGTGAGAATTTCAATATTCAAAGTATATACGCGCGCGTGCATACGAAATCTTAATATTTGAGAATAAGCGATCTGTACTCAATATCGCTGCAGGTATTTCATAAATTATACCAGCGACGTCGGACTTGCTTCGTAGTCTCTTGACATTTAACACGGCGTGGATGCGCGCGAGGCGAGCTTTAGAACTAGTTATTATAGGGAAGTTTCATAAATTTCAGCAGGTTAAATCTTTCGCCAACTTCTATTCTGGTATGCTGATAAATAATTCAGCTGTGCTTGAGCTGTAACTCGCCGGGCACATTACTTAACCTGTTTATGTCGAGGAAGACTGCGCTTGGCTATCTCTGCCCCGGTGTAAATAATAAATTTCATGCCCGGTGATTGACCCAGAGACCCAGAGGGAGTAGAGGCTCTTTAGGATTATCCGTTTTATAGACTATTCGTGCGTAGAAAAATCGCTACTCGTGCTCGATGAGAATGTGATGAGAAGTAATAGGAAAATGGAAGTGCGAGCATGACGAGTATAGAAAGATAATGCGTTCCGTAACAGAGTTGGGTGTAAACAACCTACGGTAACCCCGGTTTATGCGGAGATTATGTAAATTATCTTCTTACGTACAGCTCTCTTCTCTTATATAAGCAATGCATTATTCGAGGTGCTTATGAAACGCCTGTGCTTTCCTCTGTTTCTTCTTTTCAAAGCGAGAGAGAGAGAGAGACAGATATAGTAGCTTCATTCGGCGTTCATTGTTGCGCGTTCCGAAACTATCGGCGAAGCGACACTTTAAGGAAACGAGGTCAGATATCGACGATATCTTTGCAACTGTTATTGCCTCCCATTTACATAGTCACGTTATTATCGCCGGCGGCGAACGTGCGTATCAAAGGTGAAACAAATTCTCTTTCATCTGAAGATTTCTATTCGCGTTCGCCCGTCTTCAATTCCCTCGTCGCCGCGTGCTTCTGACAGACATCGTGTGGCAATAAAGGTTTCTTCTCCTATATTCTCGCTACTGTGTGACGTACCGTGACTGTGAGCACCTCGTCGCGCACAAGGGTATCAATTCCGTGTGCAAATATTTATCGGCGACGATGCGGAAGGAATCGCCATCGCGGGGAGAAGACAACGCGAGAAACGGGAGTAGAGATTCGGTTCGGTTCGCGCTCGTTGTTCCCAGGGGAGGAGACAGGCGTATCGAGCAAGAGCTGTCGTCTCCGCAATGAGAAGACGATTCTCCCTCGCGAGAGAGAGAGGCAGGGAGAGAGAGAGAGAGACGTGGAAACTCAACTTGTGCGTCGAGCAATCACTTTGCTTGCACCGCATTTTCACGACTGTAACCTATGAGTACGATTCCGTCATGTGATCGTGATGAAACCACCTCCGCATGTTTCTTCAATATACAAGTGCAGTATCGCAGCCGAGTGCGAGAAGAAACATCGGAGTGAAATAAATAAACCGGGAAGAGCCACGCGATCGCCGTCAGCGTTACTTCAATGAGACGTTGATGAAGAGAATAACAATAATATTGTTGTCTAATTTGCACAAGCAGCACGCGAACAAATCTGAATGACGATGAGGAAAGATAGACGGAAGAATATATTGCACTGCTCGTAATTGAAAAAAAACACAAAGAATACATAATTTCGTAGAGGAAAATCATCAATATCGACACCTTAGTTTTCAAAGATTAAACTATATAATACTAGTAAAAACACGATTTGCTTAGATAATTAAACAAATAAAAATGCATATAGTTTGTACATTCATGGCTTTTTTCTACATACAATCTGCTACAATCGAATTTTTTAAAAACGAGAATAAGATTTGCACGATTTTCTTTTGCAAATTGCATAGTTTAAAGAATATATTATTAATAATAACAAGTCATTTTACATGTTTCTAGTGTCTTAAACTATTTTACTTATTATAAGATAAGCGGCGGTATATATGTCGCATCTATCGAAAACTTAATTTATCAACAATAATTACGATTGCAATTTGTATAACACAATTAAAATCTATAAAGGTTAGTGTACAGTCGTAGTAATATTTTGGTTTTGAAATAATTTTTTTTTTTGTGATTTTATACATAATTTCTAATTCTTTTAAACTGTTCATCGTTACTTTCAGTTTCAAACACAGCTCTAAAGTTGAATCAAAAAAATAATCAATTTAATATTACTGATGCTAACTACCAGCATCTCTAAGATCTTCCCACTCTGCAAAAAGTGAAAAATCTGTTGCGAAATCTTTGCCTTGGTGGTCGAATTGGCACACACGGAATGTAGGCAGAGAGATCCACGTTGAAATTCTGATCGAGGTGATATTTTTCGCAACAAAGATTTTCCATATTCCATCCTTTATTATTCCTCTAGTTTTATATATCGTGAAATAACCGCTTTTGAACTAACCGAAGACTTTTAACTATAATAATTATTTTACACTATAATAATTATTTTACGTAGACTACAATACAAAATTGCGCTACTTAATATGTCGACAAATCAATTCAACTTACTCTGGCTTCGTTAATATTAACATTAAAAATTATAATATAATACTATTATAACATAAACGCATGTGACAGAGTGGTTGCAAACAAATTACCTTTGCTCTCTCTATTTTTTTCCAACTTCTCGCGGCGTAAATTCTCGCGCGACGTAAATATCGCAGTTACCCTATATATTTCTCTTTTTATTTTTCTCATAATGTAGTTTTAAATAAAATCGAAGTGCAACGTAACCAACGTAAACCAGCACTCCCTATCAATAAAACAGGCCATAAGAAAATAAAAAGTATATAGCATAAAATAAAAAATACATCTTCGAGGATCTATCTCTTAAACTAGTAATCCAATTTATATATATTGTCGCGTTACATGTTGCATCTTGCCGTTGCAGCATAAGATATTTCTATTATAAATCGACAATAAATGTTTTATATCAAAGTGAAAGGAATATATAATGCTCACGCACATTAACTTATATTTTATACATATGACTCATATGAAAGAAAAAGGAAAGGAAAATGTAGCATTACTTGACATTACTGTCTATTGTAGTATGACTATCTGTCGGCTTTAGGATTCATTTTGTGTCAGACGTTTATTTTTGCTTATCTTGTGAGAAACTTAATTATTGCAAAATTCGAAGAAATATAAAATCTGCTATATTATCTAATAGAAGACATTTTCTAGTTTTTATTTATGTTTCTAAAGTTTTTAGTTTTTGGTTAAAAAGTACAATCCAAGAACAATGTATTGGCGACCTTCCCCTTCGTAAATATCATACAGAACAATACAAAATAATATGAATTTAAATGAAGTTATATTCATTAAAAAAAAATCATTAAATGTTTTCATTAATTAATTGACGCGGTTAAAATATAAAATAACTCGGCGGAGGTGGGATAATTTTGATCGCAGTCTGCGAATGAAGCGGTAAACGCAACAGTGATGAGGCACCATCCATTATATCACGAGTAATAACGAATTAATGCGAGAGAATAAATTTACGATACACACATTATCCAGTAACTGACAATTCGTTTAGTATGCAGTATTCATCGAAAATTGCGTCACGAAGTAATTTTTGCGAGTGAGCGCTGCGATCGAATCGCCATGATCGCATATACATATAATAAAGTAACGATATAACTCCGGGGCTAGAAATATATAAATCGATATGCTGATACGAGAGAAAGAAAGAGCACCGATTTCAAAGACCCGGTAGATACGCACATCGGAAAAGACAGAGAATACGCGCGCACACATTTGCGGGGCAGTGTCTGTGCATTGTATCTCCATAAGTATACGCGCATCGGGGATCCCCCAGGGAGTCACGTCCATCTCGCAGTCGTCACGTGGAAGTTAGAGGATCAAAGGGTCAGTGTTTCTCTCTTTCTCCCCTTGGCCTCGTCGCCGAGTGGAAGTCGAGGTAAGCCTACGGACCAAGAGTTTCTACTTCCTCGCAGCGGCACGTAACTGCGACAATAGTTTACACATGTGTTCCCCGTTACCGTCCGCGCGGCATCGAGACTGCCATAAAATCCCCCCGTAGTAGCGAAAGCTTATATCGCCGTTATTTGCCGCCCGTCTTTTCTAGCGACGGCGGTGGCGGCGACGGCGGCATCTGTGTGGTACAAGAGTTCGGACAAAAGTTTACGACTTTACGGCGCGAGGACAGGAAGGCGCGACGGTACATTAAAGCTACGAGATAAGTCGCCTTAAAGATGGAATTGCCCATCCGGAAAAGCTTTCGACGCAGGCTGGAAGGGAAAGGAATGAAAAAGATTTAACACGTCGCGCCCGCGCGCTTTCGAAAGCGTCACCGATTAAATTCCACATTAGCGAACTTACGTGGAAACGCGCAATTTCTCACCGATATAAACACATTAAAGAGAGCGCACCCGTTGAAATACCGTCGGAAGCACGTATTTACAGCTTAATTAATGAAAACGATGCTGTTTAACATAACGGACGCTTCACAATTACTACTCGCCGCTTCTAGTTCGGAACTTACTGCACAAACAGCTTATTGCTAACATTCATCTGACGTCGGGAATAAACTATTTCTTCCGCATACGCGCGTACGTCGCGTTGCGCGTAAACCGTCGAGGACCGAACTTATCGCGTTTCATTTTCAAAGGGACTAATTTTCTGGCCGCCGAGTCCGGAAACTCGTGGCGCATGAAATCGCGTGATATTATGCATGGTATGTCATAGATCAGAGTGTTTACTGTTATCATACCGGTAACGTAACGGGAACCTACGATATGCAGATTGCTAAAACTTCCGCAGATTCGCTGCACGTGCATTGCGTGTTATATCAGGTATTAATAACCCCGTGTGTGTCCCGTCGCTCTTGCTTCAGAACCCCCTCCCCCCTCCCTCTTGCCCTCGAACTTTTCATTTATCGATGGAGCTTCGCCGGCGCTGGGGACTTAAGCTCCACCCTCAAAACAATCCGTCGTTGTCTATCGCCGCTATCATCGAGCGTCGCGTCGACGTATCGCCGCGCCTGATGGCCGCGCCGCGCCGTTATACCTTGAAGAGCGTGCACATGAGAAGAACGAGACCTTTCTTCGGTAACGCAATATGCGGCATAATACGTTACGGGTAAGATAAATAAATTATTCCGCTGTGCATTCGTGCCACGTCATTGCCGGGTAAGAAACCACGGGCACGGGGCGGTTGGGCCATTGTACCGCGCGCGCGCTATGTTTTTAATATCTGACTTTCGCGCGCGCACAAAGCTACCAAGCGACGCGGCGCGTTAGCGCTGAGTCAATTAGATTTACGGCACCATAAATCTCCATCGGGCGCGAGTCAAATTGCAAATCGCTGCCGCGAGAAAGGATATCGATACAATGCGGCCCCGAAAGGGCATTAAGCCGGAGGAATCGGCGTGGCGCGGCGCGGCGCGGCGCGGTTGTTCGTGACGCGCGAAGGACGATACAAATATCAAACGATGACGGCCATTAATCTAATGTCCCGTTACCTTATCGTGGCGTTTCAACGTCAGGCATCGACATCGTGGCGCACACATACCAACCGTGACCGACAAGCTGTCCGACGATGCCGGAGACGTCTTCCTTTCTCCCTAGCAACGCCGAACGCTCGTTCGCCACCTGCCACGAGTTTTAAGACAATGCACGATAATCCGCGAGACAATTCGTCGATTTTATGAAAACTTTATTTCTTCGGAAATCTAGCGTGAGAGAAGAACACATTTGCACGCGCCTGCACGAAAAATAGCACACTGGAAAAAATTAGCCAATCAACAATTGTTTACAAGATTATTCCAAAATAAATATAAAAAATTTAGAATTATTACTTAGCGTATTTTAGAGAGAAAAGGCGTTAGAAACGTGTGCTTATTCTTTCATTAAAAGTTTTAATATAATTAATTATCCATATCTCTGCAGATGTAACACTATCATCGATACTACATGATTCTGAAGACATATGTATGCATATCAAAATTGAATAAAATATATTTTTGAATATTTTTCAGATTTTTCAAATTTGCATTTTGTTCTAATTTTAATCTCTATATTTTACAAACGTAGAGCACACAGTTTAAGCCATATATTTTTATAGATCTGTTCTTGTTAAAATAAGCCAAGGGATATCTCCTCCAATTTTTTATATTTATTTAGGACTCACCCCGTACAAGCAAGAATTTAAAATCATTTTTAAAGAGTTTGATAAAATAGGATTTGCTTAAATTTCAGTAAAATATTATATTTTTAAAGAAGCAACGAACTAACAATCGAGACCGGATCTTGGCGCCTAATATTATTTTACATTTTATATTTTAACTATATTTTCAGTTTTTTATAAACTACACACCGATTTTGAAAAGCAATCGTAAACTGAAGCTAGAAATAATATCGCAATTTAAATTAATGATCAATTTAATAATGCTATAAGCACCTAAAAACACTAAATAATTTACTGCAAAAAATATTATCTCAGCCAGAATATTTTTTGTCATAAATTATTTAATATTTTAAGGTGCTTACAGCATTATTAAATTGACCATTAATTTAATTTGTGATATTATTTTTAGCTTCAGTTTATGATCGCGTTTCAACATCGACTGTGTTCGGCGCGCAATTTATAAAAACTGAAAATGTACTTAAGATATACATATAAAATAATATTAGGCACTAAATATTAGTTAGGTCTAGGTTTATATAATTCTATAGTTTTATGTAATCCAAATTATTATTGTATATTATATTTTAACTTTAATGTTATAACTGTTGTCTGAAAAATACGATACGATTGTTTTTATAATAATAGTATTAATAAAAAATTCCAATTGTTGAAGTTTGAAAAATGTTTGAAGTTATTTTATTTCCTACTCGATATCTTTCTTTTCATCTTATTGTTGAATAAAAATGAATATTTTCCTTCATTATACAACATTTCTTCATATAAACAAGCTGCATCTGTTTAGGATTAATAAATTCTTTAAAGAAAATTTTACATTTTTGCTTGTATGAAACAAGTTGTTGATTTGATACTTTTTTGACATTTTTTTTTGGTGAGACGATTAATGAACATTAGTGTTTTTAAACAGCGATATAAAATATTTCAGTTTTATTGCTTACGTAAAAATTATATTGATAATCACACGTGCGATACCATTCAGTTTTCGTTACATTACTCGATAAAATTTGCTGGATAATCATAAATACGATTTCTACCGATCATTAATCGCGAACATAGGAAGTTACCTTTGAATTCGGTATGTCGAAAATGCGGGGAATTGAAATTCCTGAATTATAGTGCCGCATGATGGTGTACCGCCACCTCGTCTATATTTCGTTTCGTGACACAACAGGAAGAAGCGTGTAGGTACAGCACGATGAAAAGGGCCACGGAGGCACGACGGTATCTGCGTGCAGGAAGATTTATGAAATTCTCCTCATGACGACGAGGAGGCAGTGTAGAACCGGCGATAAATAACGTTTCACCTCGAAGACACGCATACGAGAGAGGTGGCGTTATCGATGCAAGTGCAGCTTGCCGCAGCTACTACTGACGAGGATATACGTGATCGCGCGTACGCTGCGTTTCTGCGCGACCGGCCATGCGTTTATGTAACAGCGGTGTTCCAAACGAGTTCACCAAAAAACTGGCTCCGCCGCATGTAATTCCGCTAATTAATTTATCGCTAAAAATTAACCGCAACACGCGGCTGTTCAGTCGATAACTCACGGCAATCTCACGGGTATTTTCGTAATAAATTGCATCTTTAGTGCATGATGCTGCACCCGGGAGCGACGGGATCGACCCGAATAAACGTACACTTTCGCAATCGACAACTTTCGCATTTTGTTGCTTTTTTTGTTTTTTCGCGAATGAATCGTATCGGCGTATCTTAAAACAAGGATGTAAATACATCTTAATTTGAGAATAGCTATAAAGTGTTTTTTAAACTTCATTTCAAAATAATAAAGTCATATTAAATTTTTTAACTGACCCAAAATTTATTCCTATCTTTCATTCGAAGGTTTCGATTCAATTTGTATAGAAACAAGTTATGAATTATATACTCTATGATATATAGCTATGAATTATACATAGTACCGATCTATTGAAACTAGATGTGGTTTAGAAAACGTCCCAGGTGATTATTTGTGTTATAAAATCAGGTATGGTAAGAGTTTATATTATACATTCGAAATAATAATAAGAATTTTAATACGGTTTTGAGTCAAAAAAGTATTGTAAGCTATTAATATCTTTATTTTTATACAGTGCATATATGAGCTTTCAAACAATTATAAACACAATATCTGAAGCACACTTCAATTATAATTATTTAAATAATAATATTACAATTAATTATATTATATTTGACGATTATTTCTAAAAATCCTATAATGATTCTATCTAAAATAAATATACAAAATATATAAAAATAAAAAATAATTTTATACTTAACAATAGTAACTTAACCTTGCTTTAAATTGCTATAAAATGAATATTATGTAAAGTATGTCAGAAGTATATATACGCTAAAAGATTTTATGATTTCTCACACAAATTCAAGACGAAAACTTCATACGGCCGTATGTCCGAAACGACTTATGTTAGTTCAAAGTTGCGTTATTTGAATGAATGCCAAAACAGGGTTGACCTTTTGTAGGTTTCCGTTTCGTGACTATGACGATCGCGTCCTTCTTCCTTTACCGTTCATACTCGATCAGCGGAAACGTTGCAGTTACGCAATTCGTTCTTTATGATATTGCTACGAAATAAAAATGCGAGACAAACGCTGCTTCTTTGCCTCGCCGGTATCGACGATGTCGTAATCGAGCGAATTGTGTCTTTCAATTTTTTTTCCGCATTTCAACGTGATGCAGTGCGCTGACGTAAGTCCTCTCTTTATGTATCGTCATCACGCGGACGCCTACGGTGATTATAATTCCGCGTAATTGCCTCGTTTATTAGTTTCTCCCAGACGTCCGGCTATTTATAGGGTGCGAGACAAGACGGATGTCGTTCGTAAATGATGTATCGGCGACAAGTAATGGGTCTTGTCGCGCGATCTTTCTCCGAGGTTGTCAATCGGGCAGAATCATCCCTTGTATCTTATGAGGCTTCACCTTCCCCCCCGCTTTCCTCACGGACTATTAACTTTTAATGGACTTTCGCAATATATCTCGTGGAATCTCGTTCGAACCGCCACGCCGTTCGTCCTTCCACTCTCACTTCTACCTTCTTTTTCGGCAATTCCCCTCTGCCGAAATCTAGTTAAGACCGTGTCCGATTGGGTCGATCGTCGTCCTTCGATACCTCTTTCGTCTAATTGGTTTCTCCCATTTCGCCCTACGTTCCGCATCCTCTTTTACGAACCCCGTAGAATCGTCGAGCTTACGACGTGCGCGAAGATTGGCCTGTTTGGATTTAAAGTCGTGTTTCGCGTGGGCGAGCAAAGGAACGCGCGAGTGAGATCGTTGGATGCGATTTCATCTCAGCCGAATCGCAAAGAGTGACACTGTACTCCGTTGAAGATATGATACAGCGGCTCTTTCGCGAAGCGATGCATATTAATTAGAAAGTTTCTACATAATTCGTGAGATACGAATGATTTTAATAGGGAACGCACAATAGAATGGTGCGATATGAAATAATAATTCACGCTTTAAAATTATTGTGACTTCTTCTTTGTCACTTGCATTCTTCTAGATTGAAAAATATGTAACCGCGAATGCTACTTCTGAATGGCTCCAGATTGAACTGCAACCTCGACTGCAACGGAAGAAAAACGCCCGAAGAATTATTCTTTCGCTCTCTTGTCCGCCATTATCACGTCTGTCAGCGTTATTCAGCGAAGCGCAAATTTGCGATTCATGTCCGCCCCGATGCCGGGGCTGCAAAACTTATTTGGCGATAACGCTCGCGTAGTCTCCTAAACGATGCATTCACTAATCCCGTGCTGTCTACGGTTATTTCCGGTCATGCAAGAAACTTGGCCGTTGTCCAGAGCGGATACAGGAGCTCCTAGTTTCATGCATTTCATTGGTGATCGCGAAGGATTAGTCACGGGACGGGCTTTTGCACTTCCGGTGCCGGTGCGGTGTGTTGAATCAAAGACGCGATTCACGTATTTCCAGCAATTTTGCTTGAAATTAACGGGATTTTCTGTCAAATTTATCAGTAGTAAACACTATAATATTAGATCTTATGTGAATACACAACTTATAAATAGAGAAGCGCCAGTCAGAGTCAGTATTTAATATTTCTTGAATGAATTTATAATGTCGGCGAAAAGTATTGACGCAGTGTTGCTATAAAACGATCTGTATCTACAGAAAATTGTAGTAAAATATTAATTTCTGTAGAACACTTGATTTTTTAAAATTTTTATATATACTTACACGTTATAGAAATTGACATAAATGAATACAATTATAAAAAACAGTTAAAGATATCTTGCGAGAACGGAACAAAGCTATTGGCACAATTGATAGATTATGTGTATTCAGGAACAGTTTATTGTTTTTCTACTAAAAACAAAAAGTGGCATGGAAATTTTTGATATTTTCCTGATCATTCTTGTTATCATTTAAGCTGTAGTTATTGCAAGAAATAATAATGATTTCTACAAAAAACTTTACGTTCAAATGCATTATTTTGTATTAAGTAATGTATTATCAAACATAAAGTATAAAATTAAAAAACTTTAGAGTGGTAAACAATTTGTTGCTTTTCTTTGAAAATACTATTTTATAGGAGTAATCGCATGCTACGTCAATACTTTTGTTTAGCACTGTATATAAATTTTCTAGGTCTATAAGTGGCGCAGCGAAATCTTTCGGGTCTCGAAACATAGTTCTATACTGAACCAAAATAGTAATATCACAATAGTAATATCAATTAAAATAATAATCAATTTAAACGTACCGATATTAATAGTCATTTAATTGTAATAATACTAATAAGTGTTTATATTTTATTTTAAATATTGCAAGTATACATATTTAATACATTTATATAACATAGATAAATAGTCACATACAATGGAGAAACGAGGATACATTTGATTTTAAACTTGCATCCATAGAAAGATCTTTGTATCGTTTTCCTTTATAATCTATTTCTTAAAAAGCCTGATAACGCTTCGTCATCACGTCATGATTCTTCAAGATTGCTTCTTCGTTTCTTTCTTCACTCGGAAGATTCACTTGTACGTGTCGCGTTGACATCTATGTTGATAACTCGCGCGACGTTAGAAGTTTCAATTTACGCAAAGAGTTTCTCGGAAGGACGCTCTCATTAAGGAAATTGGATCGCTACGCGACAATGAGCCAGAGCGCGAGCGTGATGAAAGCCTCGTACAGTCCCTAAAGAGCAACCTGCAACAAAATGCGCAATCCGTCCGTGCGTGCTTCCCTTAAGAACTTCGTACTCGAAACTTGAATTTTGTTTCGTCTTTAGGCGGCGACAGTTCAGCCATCGCGAGGCAAATTTGGACTGCTTGAATCGTGCGAACTGCGAACTCGAAAATCGCGGACTCGGGACGAGAGAATCGCTCGGGGAGGAAAAACAACTTCTCCTCTGCGAACGTCTTAACGTGAGATACGTTGCCGGGTGAAACAACGTTTCGTGACGTGGTTATTTTAAGGCATCGTTCAGCATGCTCTTGCTTACCTAAGATGAGAAGTAAACCGCCAGCCGCAAGAACTGAAACGAGCCTTTGAATTACACCGACGGGCTACGAGCATCGCTTCTTTACGACTTGTTGTTCGCGGATCGGCTTACAATTTAGGGACAGAGAGAACGCAGCGGCGGCGAGAGGTGCGACCGTCGTACTTCTTTTTTCTCAAAAGAGGGATAATTTTGCCCCATCTGCTAAAACGCAGCGTGCGTTACAACGTTGCGGTCTAATGGCCCGAGTGTGAGGTCTACGGCGTGTTTCGTCGTGAAGAGAGATTTTTAGACGTTTATTACTTCTAATATTTTACAAATATGAAAATCTCATCTTTCGGTTATCTACGCTTATTTATCAGACGGTTCGCCTAGAGGCAGACGTATTGAACAGCGATATAGATGCGGTGGGGAAAAATAAATATGTACCCGCCGCACGCTCAAGAGAGCGCTCAAGAAAATTGAAGCAACCAGCTGCGAGATTTGTGCCGAGCTGTATAGCCATTTTTCAAATATAGAGCGTCAATATTTATTCGGGAAGCCGTTGTTCGCACTGGCCACCAATGCGTTTATTACGAAGCACCTTGTTTACAGAACGGAAAGCGGTGCATTGCAGACTGGATCTTCCGTAAAGTTGAGAGTAAAGGGGGGAAAAAAGAAAGAATTGATGAGCTGTGCCGCGGTTTACTTTCGTTATCCGCACAATTTGCTTCGCGGCGCTTATAGCGTCTGCATCTTTTTTTTTGCCCTTTCTTTTCTCGCCGATTAGAATCTTTAGCGTACGCATGTAAATTGCAAGCTTACGTTTCATTGAGCTTACGTAACATTTCGAGCTTATCGAGAGGAGGCGCGATTAATTGTGTAATAACTTTAATCGTACGTCCAGAAAATTCAATTTATTTCATGTGTCTTTGTAAAAAAAGAAGTAAATAAATAAATTCTTATAAAAGTAAATGAACAAATCCTTGTAAAAAAAAAATGAATCAACTTACATTTTTATATTTTAAATATAATTAGACAGATATCCGAAGGTTATTTATTTGAAAGATTGTGTTTCCTCGGACGAATATTTTTCTTCTCAACGAAATTTTTGTTATCGGAAAAGTCTTGAGTATTCTTAGAAGTTTTCGCGGCGGCGACCTCGGTGAATTTGAAAACAATTTGCGAGAGAAACGAGCCCAGGACTATGAAACTTTTATTTCCACATGGCCGAGCTTGATTTCTTACCGTTATCAAAAGAAAAATTCAAAGTTATGATTAGGAGGAATTTACGAGCCGCCTGATATCGATATTGTAGTATCGAGCGGTCGTTTAAGAACGGGCCAGTGCAAGCAACATTGCATCGTTTTATCTAGCCAAATATTTGATTTGTCTCTCAGATTGCATACGGTATCGAATGCTTGATTAAGAAACGATAATTGTTGCCGCGAGAAACGTAAATTTATATCGCGTTGGTTTACGTTGATACCACTTTAATAAAGTCCCGCGCTTATATCCCCCTCGGCTGATATCCGCAAAAGAGCAGCGTGCGGTTATTTGAAACAAAAATTACGTAATACAGCCAGGCTAATAAATTTGGCCGGTGTATAAGCCAGAATATTATCTCGCGTTTATCACGAAAGCGCGGCAGCGGCGGTGGCGGCGGCGGCGCATCGTATTTAAGAGTTAAAGTTAAACGGAGCATCGGGAATGCTTTATATTCGTTCTCGAAATATAGTCGGCCAACTTTTAAAGAGTTCGACTCTATTGTAGAAGGATTCCTAAGGCGAGCCTCGGAGCTTTGCGTAATGCGGTAGTATTATCAACGAATTCCCCGCGCGCCCCTAACTTCTTTAAATCGTAACCTCTGCCTGGGTAACGTCGTAATGTTGTGCTTGGAATTAGCCCCGGGTTCAGAGACGCTCTCTCCCTAGGTTTTATTTCCGGACAGATAATGGCAAAGTTCGTTACTTCTTAATCGTATTGATTGTACCGCGATTTTTAGCATTGTTTCTATTATTTGAAATCTAATTATCAGTTATATAATAAGATGCTGTTTTCCAACGATAATGCCTTCGCTCGAATTAAGGCGGATTCTGAGGGGAAATTCACAGCCGGCATTGGTGTACAAAATTTCGGCAGTGGACTGCCGAAAAAAGTAAGCAGTGACCTATAATATTGACGGCATTGTCGTCAGTGGTTGGGGAGTGGTGAGCTCACTTCAGAGTCGGTTTTTCGATCATGGGGTTGAGCACAAAAATTTTTGAATACTTCGGGAAAGCTTTAGAATTCTTGTGCAGGCATTGGCATGATAATGGGCACGCGGTAGTGTTCATAATTGCATGGCATTGCCTTAATTTTAATATAGGATTGACGGCATTGTAGGCATTGACTAACAATAAGCATTGTCGGCAGTGTACAAAAATGTCGGCAGTGTTTTACAGCAATGCCAAAAATCGGCATTGGTGTACAAAATTTTGGGTTGTGAATTCCCCCTCGGCGGATTCTTAGATTCCAGAGCGAATTTCTCGTTGAAACGCACCATTATCGCGCCGTTCCTGTTACCGCATTCTTTCTTTTCCATTTCAATCTCTTTATCGCCCCGAATTTTTTTTCCCCCCCCCCCCCTCTTCCCCCTGACTGTAGGTTTTTCAATCTTTTCCAATTTCAAGATCCAATTCTTTGCGACACAGGTAAACCTTGAGCGTACCCGAAAGCGCTTGGCGAGAGACGAATGTGACGTTCGAGCGTATAGAAAATGGCGCGAATGTTCCTCCCGTTTTCTCGCTCTACCTTCGTCAGTTTGTTCTACATTTGCAACTCCCCATTCTCGTTCCCTCTATCGCATCTAAAACGACCGAACTTCGCCTATATGCGAGACTTTGTTCGTTATTCCCAGCTGTTTGCAGTTGACAGTGCACTCGTAGAACTCGGCAAAATTTGTTCGTGTGATTAAGAGATTGTTATTTCGACTCGCAATTCTTAAGTGTTGTTGTTGTGTAAATTTTTAGCGAATCGTTGTAAATTACGTTGACTCTTTAAAGATAAAGTTGGAGTCAGATACGAGCCATGGCTTCGTCGGTTTCGTAGCTTTTATCCATTTTGTATATTTATTACATGAAAAAATAATCGAAACGGCATATAAAATTCGATCCGATCTCTTTCATAAATATTAAAAATCCATCTTTCCGTTACAGGGGGGGATTAACATTGCTTTTTCCGCTATCTAACAAATTTTATAAATGTTTTTTTTTTTTTTTTAATTTCAATTCCGTACAGAATAGGACGATCATATTTGTATTCCGGGATATCACAGCTCCTTTGTCTAAACATTCGCACGTGCACGCATTTAAAATTATTCCGGAAAAAATTGAGTAAAACGTAAAATTTATTCCATTTTGTGCCGCGCTTTTTGTACGTTGCATTAACGTACGCGGGCAGGTAATTTTCACGGGAGAACGTCGAGAAGCTCTCTTCCGCGCCGCGGAAGAGTCCGATATTCGAAGCTGATATACAGCGTTATGCAAGCGACGCGACAAATGCTGTTATTAAATTCCATTAGGACGATGATGCTCCAGTAATAATTATCGTTATCAAAGGCACGGCGCGGCGGCAAAGCGGTTAAATCGTCGTCATGATATTACGCTTCGCGATTCTCTGCCGGCGTAATATTCCCCGCGGGATGTCGTTTCGTTCTCTACGGCGCCGAGTTCTCTCGGCTTTCGAGACATAAGTATTTCCGAGTTGTCGTGAAAAATGCCCCGATAATGCAAGCGGGAAACATGCCCGAGGAATCGTGTGCAGTTATATATATGTTTATAAATTTCCGCGGCTCGGTGGGAAAATTTAAAAACTATTCCGGCGCTGTGAAAACTGCGTTTTATTTTCTTAGCAAACTTTAGAATAAAAATGTCCAACGGTAATATTGACGATTCTGCGTTTATTTAACTGTTCTAAAATAAATCCTCGGCTTTTGGTCAAATGACAATATAATTCAATTATTTTTTGTTCGTGTTATTTCGCTGCGATGAACCTGGCAATTAATTGTTACCTTCTGACAGAAAAGTCGAAACTCATCTTTTGAAGGAGATTCTTTAATCTTTCCATATTATGTGAAAAATTTATTAAAATTTTGAAAAAATGTTTATGATTAATACAGATATTCCTGAATTTTTCAAATTATTGACAATATAGTTTTTTTTTAATATTTTTCTAAAATAACAGTAAATCTTATAGAAAGTTTGTTAATAATTTAATCGCAAACAAAATACAAGGATTTTGAAAAGCTGTGTTTAAAAGAAAAAATAGAATTTAAGAACATATTAAAATTTTTTTGTGTAGTATAGTATTAAAGGTTTATGAATTATACACTTCTTTTGAAATTTGATGGTAATGAAAAATGTGGCAACGTCGTTTGTTTACTACATTTAAATTAATATTGTAAACAATTCCTTTTCAATCTTTTCCGCATTAATATTTATCAGTATTAAAGAAAATATTTTTAAATAATAAATTATTGTTTTTATTACTAAAGTTTTGTTTATTATTTATTATTTTGAAAATAGCAATTTAAATATTTTTGCATTAAAAAAAAAGGTTTATAGAGTAACTTTTGGTATTTACGCCGCACAGAGTTTTATCGTAAAAATTTAAAAAACTAGAAGTGAGAGTAATTTACACGCCACTACTCTTGCGTACCTTTATGTCATATTAGTATTGTGTTGTGATTTTAATTTTTCATTGTTAATATTAACGAAACCATAACAAGTTGAATTAATTTCATGTCTTATATATCTCATCTATTTGAGATGTACAGCACTTTTAGTGCACGGAATTAGAGTTACTGCATTTTCCGTAACAGTAATCATAAGATGTACCGTGAAAATTAGCCAATCAGTGCTGAGAGTTTAAAAATAAATTCTTTATATTTCTGACAATTCTCAATTGGCAAGTTCTTACGGTACGTTTTATGGTTACGTTTATGCAAAATGTATGCGGTAACTCTTAGAGTCGCAGTACAGACGCTTTGTAATTGGGAGGCAGCACTTGAGTCTATACGCAAAGCAAACAAAGTGCACTACTAGAGTATCTACTCCATTGCTGCTCTGCACATATTAGGGTGCAGATACAATAGAAAGAGGGAACGAGGAATTCAATATGTTGAACGAAGAACGTTTCATATGTTTTCCTTACTCAACATATTGAACTGTTCTTTATTCTCTGCTTCCTATTCCTTATTCGTTCTATTATGTCTGCGTTCTTAACTCTTTCAATACTGCGCTATTATTATTTCATATATATATTTATCGTTCTTAGTTTTTAAGCTTGTAAACACATTTTATAAGCTATTTTGCGTCTTATTCACGAGTATTGGTTGTAAATTTTCTACGTGTCTCATATCTCATGAGTATGTATCACTCATATGGGACGTATGGTTAAAATGTAAGAATTTTTTCAAATATAAAAAAATATTTCGTATTTCAATTTTTTATAGTAGTTAAATAGTAGACAATATAAAGTTTGTATTGGTATAGTTTTTTTTTTCCATAAATAATACTCGATAAATTAAGTTTTAGATAGGCGCGGCAGTTACCGGAGTTGTCCAATATGAATAAAAAGATTTGAGAACTTTTACTTTTTCAGCTTTTAAAATAGGTACACCATATAATGCACAAAAGTGCATAGTTTTTTTTCCGTTATAAAATTGCATACTATAATACGTGCCGCTTTGATTTAAAATGGCTAAATTTACATGAGTAGATTTACAGACAAGGGTTACGGCACGCATTCTAAAGGACCCGTCATCGACCAACACTCGTGTACAGCTCTCGTACAATCCTTTGAAGTTATTCAGTTTTATTCTATGTCTTGCACCTGTTCTCGCGATCCTCCCCTTTCAAAGGATGAAATGCGAGGAACTTGTTTAACACGCGTGGAATGTGTCGCTACTCTGATGTACACGCAATATGACCTTCTGAATTATCCATCACACGACGTATCTTTCCTTTCCAAAAGACTGGCAGTCAAAAGCACCTTTAATTAAGATACTTTGTTCAGTCGATGTATAAATGGAAACACATTATAAAAAAGTGAATACGAATTAAAAGGATTCTGAAAATTACTTTAATTCACATAAGTTGCAATACACGATTGCGCTACTTTGTTGACAAATTAATTCAGCTCGTGAGGGTTTCGTTAATATTAACAGTAAAAGAACTGAAATCACAATTGAAATACAATACTAATATAAAAGGCACACGCCGAGAGAAATATTTGGTGAGATAGACCAAACGTTTAGTTAAATAGTGATCGAATGAATTTTCTAGTTATGTTTCTAACAATTACTAAATATGTAATTGTTTTGACCAAACAAATGTTTTTATAACTAATTATTAAATGTATCTCAGTTTTTGGTACCAGTAACTAAATTCAGTACAAAATTCATTTGATCACTATTTAACTAAACGTTCTTATAAATATAAATAGCAATTTAATTTCTCTTTGATGTCAACGTCTATGATTATTATCGCGATAATCGAGACAACAATATGAAATATCAAATAATTTAATTATTATGGCTATTACGTTATAATAAGCTGCACGAAAAGCGCGGAAAGCTAGGAACACCATGAATTGAATTTCTACTATTGACTATCGCGCGATAGTCACAAATGTGAATCTCGATGGGCAAAACGAACAAACAATGACATGCGCGCGTTTGCGCAAGTATCAGTGACGTTGATGGGAAAACGTACGTTAACTATCGCGTCAAAGTGCACATCTAATGCACTCCCTGCTTTGATACGCCACTCTTGCTCGTCATGCTTTCATATGTTTGAGAAGTTGCCGTATAACGTCAAAATAGTACTTAACGTCGCAAACGGAACGTTTACCAAATTGTAATTGTTTCGGTGCACCAGGCTTACTCTCCGCGAAATTTGGATAATTTGTATTGTTTGGTATCAGACCAAAAGCCAAGTCATTTTAGTTGAAGTTTCCCCTCGCGCGAGCACCGCAACTCGTAGAAATTGAAACGAATATTATTCGCTCGCGCACCGTGTCGCAACGCCAAAGTTATATATTATTTTATAGAAACAGTATAATTAATATTCTTCATGAATGTATGAGTAATTAATTAGAGATATGCAGTGCGGCGAGTTACATTCAACCATGTCGAAGGTAATAGCTCACGATGGCGCAAGAACGGAAGCTCGCGCCTCGAGGAGTGGCGAATGAAAAATGTGTCACGACACTGTTCACCTGCTAGTCACGCTTCTGTCCTTTCGAGTGCCTATGAAATCCACGAACAAGAGACAAGAACACGCGAATGCAGCTCGTCGACGGCATTCTCTTATCACACACACACACACACACACACACACCCCCGCGCGCGTGAACGAATAAACATACTTACAACTGGGAATCTTCACAAAGTTAAACGCTCAAGTATCATGCATGCGACTTGGAAACGCCGTTTCTCGTAGTTGAACGTGTTCGCTGACAGACATTTAACGTTGAAATAAATCGGGTAAGATGCAGAGAGCGCGTGACGTCCAACATCACGTTATTCTTTACAAATCTTTCTCGGCGGGTTAGCACCTGACACGAAATCGATATCGACGTCTTTTCCGTGCCTTTATCGTGCTATCGCATCGCTTCGCAGTCCCGCCCGACGAAGCCTGTCGTCGCTCCTTACTTTAGGCCGCGCGGTGCGCAGCGCTAGTATCGACGCGATAAAAGGATCCCGGAGATGGAATTCTCGCGGTCGGCCAGAAATCTCTTCCCCTAGGGCCGATGGCGTCGCTTCCGCCTAACTCTACGATGGAAACGATGGATCGCGAATCTCCGCGCTCCGTTCACCGCCGGAGAGGAATTTCGGTCGAAACGTGACTTTGTGCTGTTTGTAATAGCATCGATGTTATTACAACACCTGCACTCGATGCCGAATGAGCAAAGGCGTCGATACCATAAACTTGCATATGCGATCTCTACATCCGTTCTCCGGCGAGTAAGCCGGAGACGCGAATGTATTGATGGGAGTGCGCGCGCGGCTGGCTTATGGCAAGCGAGTGTTATTTGCATGCAAACCTGTTTGTGCATGGAGAGCGACGGCAGTGGCGGCGGCGACGATGAGCTTCGGATTTCCAATTCCGCGAGACCGCAAGAGCTCGCGACGCGACGCGACGCGACGCGACGCGACGCGACGCGACGCGAGGGTGATTCCGCAACGCGCGCTGCTCGTTTTCGGTTTGTGTCCGATAATGATGATGTCAAATGTATTCGTGTTTTCGATTCACAGATTGAAGCGTTTGTAAAGAAAGAGGATTATCGGATATATATGCATAACGAATTAAGTTTTAAAAGTACGGAAAAAATAGAATCTTATTCTTTTATTATGTATAAGAGACCTTATACAGAAAAAAATAGCATCGAATCTACAATCATTGTCTCACACACGAAGAGAATTTTCTTATAAAAATTTATTTTCAAAATTATGATAATTGGGGGGTAATATTGTATTTCGAAGATTTTTACATGATTTCCTTTGATTTATTAATACACAGTAAAATATAAAACATGTTTGATTATTTTTACTAAAATATATATATATAAATTTTAATATTTTTAAATTATGTTAAACAAAATTGTTTATTGTTTTAAATAGAATTAATGCCAAGTAGTGTGATAAACATGCACAATATCTTACTATATATAAATTTTACAGCATATTTTTAATTTGACTTATAATTAGTCGCTCATAATATTACCATGCAGCATGCTAATTGAGCTATATATTGAGCGAATTATTTATACTATTAATAGAAAATGAATATTTATATAATAGGGAAGATGACGTAACATGTAAGTCATAAGACTAGAAATATTCGAATAGTTTGAATTTGAATCAAATTTAATCGTAGTGGACTCGATTCCATTTATTTTAGAATCTGAAAGGTTCGAATTTGAATAGTTCAAAGTTTTCGAATTATTGATAATTTGATTGCTAATCGATCGCCTGTTTTAATTGTTTTACTTACATCTTTTGTGCGACCATCATTTCTAAATCTTATAAACTCAATAAAAAAATTTGTACATGATAGACAAATGTTCGTGAATTTCAATGTTTTATTTGCACCATGATTTTATAGAATTTAAAACAAAATTTAAAACTATTCTATTATATTTTCCTAATAAAGTGTACTAAATTACTATCACTTTAATAATAACAACACTGTAATTTGTATACGTATTTAATGTTTATTTATTAGTATGATACTCTCACATTTATTGCTGGATAACTATTATAAATTTTTATTTAGCACGCAATTTTTTGTGATTATTTTCTAAAATTTTTACGATTAATTTTTTTCATTTATTTAAAAGGATCAATATCATTGAAGATACTTTATTACACTTAAATTTGGAGATAAAATTCAGAAAAATTTAATTCCATTTCGATTCGTAATCGAATCAAAAAGATCCGATTTGATATGAAAAATTCAGATTTGATTCAATTAAATTCTACAAATGCTTGATTCGCACACCTTTACAGGAGATTTAAAAATTTGTAGCAAATTTAACAATACAATATAATGAAAAATTCTTTCCGTGTATATAACTAAGAATATAAAATTTTCATTGAAGCATTTGATAATCTTAAATATATATGACTTGCTTTTACACGGTTTTTTTCACTTTCTTTGCGTATATTTATCTATCCGATACTACGATCTTTCGCAACAACAGGAGCTATTTTCGCTTGGAGAGAGTCCCAGCCGTGCTTACGGTCCAGATTTCGTCGTCGCGATTTTGAATAAGGCTCGGCGGTGTCATTCAACCGGGTAGGAGCGGTTTCGATGGAATCGACTAGCCCCATGGGTCTGTCGATCGTTCGACCCCAACAGGACACTGCGGCCCGATTGAATGGAGAACGAACGACAAAGAGGAAAGAAAGGATCGATGCGAGTAAGGTCCATGGATAAAAATGTCTATTGGTAGAAGCCATAGGGTATAATGGAACTGGGAATGTAAAAAGACAGGAGAAAAAAAATACTTGGAATAATTTCGTTTTCATTTTTATTGGCTACGTTGCATTTACAAAGTTGGCATTAGATTGACACATAAAATACGAGCGATAAATCAATTTTGTTGATTGATGTGATCGAGCGATAATGACATCGGCGATCAACGGCAAACAGATTTGCGTTTCGTAACGAGACATTGATGTAAAAGACGCGAGATAGATCTATCCTTAAAAAAAAAATAGAACAAGCGTGGTTTTTATGCATTTCTACATATCACTGCTCCCTCCTGCGGCTTTGTAATTCCCTTTCGTTTTTTTTCCCCCGATTGACAAGTTGGATTAGTTTCCGACAGCAGATACAAGTCAATCTATGTTCGGACTGTCATAAAAAGCCGGATAACTTTTCTGCTGCAGGTACTGTCCTGACGGGCAGCGGCAACGATTGAACGAGGCGAAACTTGGATATTAAAGTTTTGTACGCGCGGCAAGGAGTATCGATATATAAAATATTGCGGTGAGACGCGGCTATCGTTTCGCCAGCCGAGATTTCCGCTCCGACGCGGAAGCGCGCGCGGCCGATAAACGGAGCGGGATCATTGGTATATTACGCATGGAATAACATAATAACGATAACGACGACGTTATTACGCTCGCTCTATCGAGCGCAACACATTCTTAATTCCCGCGGTGTGGCCGAGCTAGTCTCTCTCTCTCTTTCTTTCTCTCTCTCTGTCTCTCATCCCCTATCTTCGCGTATTCCACTTCCGCGTGCTGTCTTTACATCGGCTACGGTTCAGCCTTCTCTCGTTCTCCCTTGTCCGAGACCTGTTCTTCCGCCTGCGAGCGGAGCTTTGTCGCCGGTCCATCTGCAAACACGACAAACGTAATGGGCCACTTCCTGTTAAATCTCGTTAAGAGCCAATCTACGGAGAGACGCGATGTCCCGAGGCTTTTGGGCGTCTATTTAACTACTGGGAGATCCCTGTATCGAACGGACGAACGAGATGTCTATAAAGAGGGATCTTGAGGCAACGAAAATCAGCCGCGCCTCGCATTTACGATCATCCCGGAGAAGTCACCGCGATCTACAGATTGATCTCTCAGCGGAGACGTGAAATATAGTTATGGCCGCCGAAATGACTTCATTACTTCGGTTCGAATCAGCAGCGCGGACAATAGGTGTCTCTTGAGTCGTCGCACCGTCGATTTATAAATTTTTACGACGGTCGTAACAGGTTTCGAGTTTCACTTAAACGGGACAACCATAAATGTCTTCCCCCGACCGCTGACACTTCCGCGATTTCCGCTGACGTGACTCCTGAGTGCATCGTCTTCCATCCACCGGTAGCAACAAACGTCAGCCGAGCGAACGGAGAACGTATCTTCGCTGGCCATTTTTTAAGGAGCAGCGTCCGTATGAACTTTACGATAGGAACACCTGTCCGCGATGCAGAAAAACATCTTCTCATAAGCGTCGAGCGACAAGCAATACCTCTTAATGTCAAGAACAGCGATAATAATGTTTCGTCCTGTCTCGCGTTTCATCAGTCTGCTTCCCCTGGTTTCTTACGTCATTGCGAAGGAACTTTTTTCTCTTGACTATATCGATTTTCAGCACGCGGATCTATCATCGTCGTATTTTTTTTTTTTTTTTTTTTACACACGCTATAGAGGCTAAAATATTTTTATAAAATTGGATAGATGTAAAATTCAGAGAAATTTTCTCTGTTCCTCGCTGCGGGGAAACGAAGAGGGCAGCAAAATTTTTCATGATGTATTAAAATTTTAATTGCACGGCAGTAATCATTCCGGTTGGATCGTTATATGCGAGAGGCATTTTCAGGGCACTTTCGAGCTCATTGCTCGCTCGGTAAATTACCGTGGAGAGAAGACGAATGGGAGACGAAGGTGGTCCATCTCGCGCTCCGAGTTTGTCGGAGTTTAGAGACGCGGCTTCGAAAGCGGGGGGGAATTTACGCGACATCTCGGTAATCGCGCCGAGTTTCACGAACTTAGAAACAAAAGGGTGCCACCCTTTACCCAAGAGCAACTGTGAGACGCTCAGAACGCGAAATGGATGCCTGCGCCTAAGATCTTACTGCAACGAAGGGCGAAGAAAACGTCGGCTGATTCTGTCTACCGTGACGAAGAACAGTTCCGCGTAGTATTTAGATCTTTGAAAGCTTGAACTATGATTTAAATCCTCGGATATCGTTACATGGAAAGAACGGTTTTGCTAAAGCGTGTAAAAATTTAACTAGAAAACTGAAAATAATTTTGCTAGACCATATAAATAATTATGCATCCTGCTCAAGCCACTTGCTAGAATGTCAATAAATTTTGCAGTATTTCTCATTGTACTTGAATATCCTTTATATTTTGATGGTTCGATAAGGTTTTATTTTTAAATCTACACAGCTAAATTTTTAAATATTTCAGCATTGTTCATCATGGTCGAATGTCTTTCACAATTATTTTGATAATCGAACGAAATTATTTTCTAATCTGTATACCGCTAAATTTTTTGATATTGCAGTAAAACCTTTCTTTCCGTATTTGAACTCGTGAGAAATATATCGTGCATGGAAAATATAGTTTTGCTAAAGTATGTTAAAAAGCTAGATATTGATCTGAAAATAATTTTATTGCGCCAGCAAAGTAATTATGTAAGACATTCAAACATACTGAGCAAAGCTGCGAAATGTTTTAACGTTCTAGCAACTAAATTTGACTGTCCTGTACAATTATTTATCAGTCAAATTTTTAGACACTTCGACAAAATCGCTTTTTCCACGAAGCAATCATTACACAACATTAGAATTGTCTGATATTTTTTTAAGACGACATTAAAATTAATTAACAGTTGCATATCGATATATTGTTACGTCCGCATGATAAATTAGATAAAATTATAGATTGTATAGAGGAGTTACATAAACATTATTTATTTGATGGATGTTTTACAGCGCGCATCTGGTTTTGATATTTAGAGTTTACACGGCGATTTTATCTTCACGCGTTTTAAATTTCCACGCTGAGAATTCCAGGCATGCATCGAGGGGCAGGGGAGGGGGGGAGTAAAATCTCGGTGACATTTTCTCTCGCAAGGAATCTCGGGCAAGGATTACTCGTTTGTTTTACCGCGCTCGCGAAGATACCATCACCAAATAAATAGATTTCGTTCTCGTGGCACTACGAGGCCAGCGCAATAACCGCGTAGATCTCGAGACCTCTGATCTCTTCCCCGAAAGAAAACAGCCCACTCCCGGCGAGTATTAAAGCGAATATCTACCGTATCGGAGTAGCGCACAGAATCTATCTAGTAGAATATTTTGCCGATGGTCCGTGTTTGATCGCGTTCTAAGGTGGGAAACGCCCCGGGACAGTTCCGAGTACTTCGCACGGGAGCGTTCCCGGATCCGAGATGTTGGGCAAGATGTCCTCGCTTGAAGAGCGGAGAATACTCCTTTCAAATATCTGGAAGGGGTAGTTTCTTCCCTCAATATTTGAACGTCTACGCAAAACGTCTCGACATTTTTCCAGAGAATAAAAAATACAGTAGTTTTCCAAGTTCTCTTTCCCTATGCAAATTGTAATAAAAATTAGAACAAATATTATAACGAGTAGGCGCATTCATATTTATGCATGTTTGTTCATTAAATCCAGCTTGTTGAACCTAGTTAGGAAACTATTTTGGTACCGCAAGACCTCAACCGATCTTAATCGAAACTATTTAAACTATTCCATGACGCTATTCAAACAAATTAGTGTTGAGGGCGATCATCTTCTAACGCACATTACACGTGAGGATAAGATAGGGATGAGACAAAGAAACGTATTCATAGATTTTTATCATTCACGTATTATTGCTTGGTACATTTGTGTCAATTTCTATCAACGTACAGAAAAAACAAATTAATACATTACTTAAATTACATCGAAAAAATTATATTCTTAATTTAAGAATTTTCTTTTTATTTTTATATATAGTTCTAGTTTCTAAAGTACCTCTTTTCTAAAATAAGCGCCAAGAGGAACTTTTCTTAACTTCGGAAAGGATTTTCTTTCAAAAGATAGGTTAGTAGCAGCTTTTTTATTTTTTTATAAGACTATGTGTGAGGTGAGATTTTCTTTATATGCTTTACTTGTGGAATTGATTTTCTACAAATGAAAGAAAATACCAAAAAAATGTTGAACCTCTTAAGAACAGAAAAGATAAAGAGTAAATTAAGCCGAGATTAAAGTCTAGGTTGCTAGAATTGTACATGTATTACGTAAGCAGGAAACATTTTTCGCTGCGTCTTACTTAATTGCGATTCCATTTTATCGTACGACTCGATTTCATTGTTTTCGTTCAGAAGGAACGACGACATTTCCTCCTGATATCACTCGTGATGTCTCTCACGGGCCTCACGGCACACCTAACACGCGTCGGACGAGAATCGGCGTGTCGCTCCGTGCGGTACTATTGTTTCAATTTCACGAGCGAACCATTGCGGATCTATCTCGATGCACGTACGCGTGATAAGTCTCGAGAATTGTCGTCGACTTGGCGTCAACGCGGATCGGAGATCGGAACGTACGCGCGGGCTCGCCCTCGTATACGCGCGAGTTACTAATAATCAACGGAATTCGCGCGGCCGACGCGACACGATCTGCTGCTACGTTGTTCTCGCGCGAGACAGTTGTACTGCGTGCGTCGCGTCGGTCCAAAATTGGATGTCTCTGGGTGAATGTCTCGATACGGGTTCCACCTGCGACCTCAAATTTGCATATAGAGCACCTCCCGTTACAAACGCTTCTTTTTATCCATGCGAATTTCTTTGGCCAATTCGGAGTCAATTTCTTTTTTAATAAAAATGTTGTCGCGCAACATTCTCCCTTTGTGCAGCATCGATAAGATTATAGATTTTTTTTTTTACGATTTCGTAGGGGCAATTTTAAAAATTAAATGAGGAGGAAAAGGTTTCGTATTATTATTATTTCGATACATGAAGATCACTTCTTTCGACACGCGATCACTTCTCAAGTGAGCATTCAACGAGGTTGAGTCAGCTAATAAGTTAAGGTCCGCTCTTCGATCCTTCTCACGGATCATCGATCCATACACATATTGCGCGCCAGTCGACATGCGTTCGTGTCAACGACCGCCGCTCTTAATATTATCCAATTTCAGTCCGAGTACGACGACGTTTGCCCTCAATAAGCGACGAATGCGCGAGACAGACGCGACGCGTCGTCGTTGGAATCGCGTGCTGCGAAATCGGATAATGCACAAAATACTTCTCGGTCTATCTCGTCGTTCAATTGCAGCGGGCAAAGGAAGGATCAGAGATATAATTCAATGAATCTATTATAGAGTCTGCACAAGTTCTTCAGGTGTATCGTTACCTGTTTGTTAGCACAGCTCATTGCTCGGACTACTTCACAATTCCGAATACGTATTTAATTGCAGTTTTATCTCTTTAGCTGTTATGTATTACTGAAATGCCTTCCTGCTTTCTAAAATCTGAATCAGTGAACTTTACTGATTTACAATGCTTATAACTGTGATCATCAGTGACAGAAAAAAAATTAATATTAAATTAACAATTCATTGTTTCATATACATATAAACAAGAATAAAAAATCTTGTCGGAAAAAATTTATAATCTTAAACAGACATGATTTGCTTACATGAAGAGAACAATTTTCTCATAAAGATTATAAATTCTTCCAAAAAGATTTTATATTTTTGCTTATATATAAAACAATGAATTGTTGATTTAATTCTAAATTTTTTTCTGTGTATTCACTGTCTTTCAGTGATTCCGCTTAAGAAAGGGTACTCTCGTTGATTAGAATGAGTGTATTAACATTGAAAGGCAATGCATATATCACTGATTGATATAATTAGAAGCATACCACTGAAATCAAGCTGTTCACTGTCTTTCAATGAATAATACACTGATTTCAAATTAGAGAGTGCTTTTCTACGAAACGTCGTTACAGTAGCTTTTTTCTACGCTTCGATACCTTGTCAGTATCAAGCGGAAATGGTCTCAACCATTTTGATCTGCATTTACTTTATCGAGCGAACATTCATGTTTCTTAGTCGAATTCTAAGCTGTGGGTACAACGATACAGCTCCAGCTCGATCCAGCTCAGTCATAGCCAAAGGGTTAAATCGCTTGATCGTCCATTTTTTTTCCAGTTGATTGCTTCGTCATTATCATATTACATTATTATGTATCAGCATATATGTATGAGTATATTCTTTTCTGAGACCAACGGGAGGTAGTTCACCTCATTTATTTTGTATTCGAGATAACAGGAGCCTGTTTGGAATACCAGTATTAATAACTGTATACATTATTTCTCACCAGGTCTCGGTCGATTTTACAGACGGCTACGTGTATTTCCGAAAAGCCACGAAATCGCGATACCAAAGATGCAAAAGTTGGCGAGGATCGGCGTTAAAGTTTCCGCGCGGGGGTATTACGCGTCGTAATATACCGCGAAGTGCCGATCGCGCGCCGTCGCAGTCGTCGCTGAACTCGTATCGCGTGGCCGATAAAGGGCGATAACCCGTCGCGCGGCGTTCACGATGGTGCACGGTGGAAGGAGAAGTCGTTCCCTCAATCGCCCGTGAAGGCAATCGAAAAGTCGGGTTATACGAGATCCCGGAACGATCCCTAAACGAGTCATTAAACGCTACGATCGCGCGAATCCACGCCACGGTAGATTTCCCTTTGCAGCCCTTTGTACTCGCGTCTCGACACGGTCTATACTCTCGTCCTCCCCGTCCTCCCGTTCCCCTCGATCGTCCCTTCGCCACCCTTTTTCACTTCGAGGCGCCTTGTTCTGCCTTTAATGCCGGCCTCTCGGCTAAAACGACGGCGCGCGCTGTCTTACGGCGTTGTGACGCGGCAATTTAGGCGTTTGACCCTAAGGGTCGCTGGCGAGTTCAGCCGTTTAACCTCCGCGCAATGTCTCTGTCTGCCACGGCCGTCTCACCACCGACTCCGAGACTCAACCCGGCTCGACTCTCGCCTCTGCTCGGCTGGGCTTGATTCCACTCGGTGCGACGCGACGCGTCGCGACCGCAACGCTCGCTCGCTCGCGCCCACACGCTCGCGTCCCTTCCTCCTTTACATACACATTCTTCCACCTCGGCATTCCTCCTCGTCCTCTTCCTCGACGACGTCGAACACGGACGACCTTCGGCGTCCGTCCCTCGGGTTGCGAGAATACGTCGTGTACCGACGCGACGACGACATCGAGAGTTTGATTCAACTGGTCAGTCGATTGGTATGTGCAATTGCATCAGGCTGCACTTCGTGACTCGGGACTTCATGTCGACGATTATTTCTTTCTTTGGTGAGAACACTAGCGTTGTATCACTGCCAGTAGCTGTGCGGCCTGTAAAATATGTTGCTATTGGACTTTATTGGAATACGTCGTATAGGCTTGGGCCGGTATTCATAGTCGTAAATAATTTTCATTTTTTGTGAGAAAGAAAAAAATGAATGAATCTGTAATTAATTACTCTTTTAATCCAAAATTGAAAATTACATACGACTAATGAATACGATGAATGTTATATCTTCAATCCGTAAGAAATTGCTAAATTCTCTTAAAATGCTTCAGATTGTTGATAATTAATAACTTGTATCATAATACTTAAATTATATGCGTTCATTTAGTTTTGAATGCGTTATGAAAAATGTAGACGACTTCTACTTTAATATTTAATTTAATGTAATTTAATTGTTACACACTACTCTTACATTGATGGTGAGCATTATTAAAAAGATTGAAATGTTTGTCAAATATCTTGTTTATCAGCACATGATATAGTATATTACTTATAATTGTAATCAGCAATAACAACTAGCTCGGCACTAAAGCCCGTATTAAGTTTATTCGTTGAAATGAAACACTAGTTATTAGTTGTATGTGTTACAGTTGATCGAGTAATTCTGCAAATATACACGATATATGTTTCCTGTAATTCGATTATTTCGTTATTTTCGTTTATTTTAGTTGTTTTTAATGATACGAAAAATTATCAAACGAAAAAGCTGTTTATTTGGAAAAGGTAAATATTATGATGGGAAGTATTTTTTTTTACATTTATTATTTTACGAGATTTCGAGAGTAACATTTTTTTTTTAATAAAGTGGCGTATTTTTTGACGTAGTAATATAGTTTATAAAAAAAATTAATCTAATTATACAGAATATATTGTCCTTAAGATGATTTTAAACATAAAAAAAAGCGATATTCAAATATGATTTTTTTATCCTACTTTTATGAAATGCGACAAAATGTAAACATTAAAAATTTTACAATGAAAAATTTTTTTGAATATAAAAAATAAGTATTTCATATTTTTAATTTTTTTATAGTAGTAGATAGTATAAAGTTTTTATCGGTACAGTTTCTTTTTCTAAAATATATAACAGTACTTGATAAATTAAGTTTAAAGATAGGTGCGGCACATATACTGGAGTTCTTCTGTAATGCTTCTTTGAACCTATTAAATTGTATTTGATAAAATTATTTTTTTATACATTTACATAAATTATTTTTATTTGTATTACTCATATAAATTTAGTCTTTTCTAATAGATTTATTTTCTTGAAAAATATCACGTATCTGTATTCAGTCACGCTTCACTGTTACACGATACCGGAAGTTGATCTCTCGTCTCGTCGCAATTTCCTGTTCGCATTCTCGTGAAATAGTCTGACGCTCGATAAATCTGTCTCGCATCACCACAACGTACCACTCGTGAAATCGTATACGTAGACTCACAATGGCTGTTTATCAATAAGACAATCGAGGATTTTACGGAATTAACTCGCGGCATATTTTGGAATATTGTACCGTACGTTATTGATGGCTGATAGGATAGCAGTGCAGCATCGCGGAAATAAAAATGTTTTGAAGTTGTTTTAACTGCGCTCGGTAATATTATTTGTGAAACATGTTAGCATATCATCAATCGCGCGCATTTTACTTTACTGCCCAGCTTCATAAACTATTTGCCGAACAAATAAACTCGACGTTTTTCGTAGTCTGTAATTTTATACTGAAAGCGTATTTAATAACATCAGTTTAATAGTAAAACAAAAAATATAAACAGGTAAAATCTCGGTTAGCTCTTCTTGTTATTTGTTCGGCTATGTTTTGTTACGCGATCTACATTCCATCTTATTCGTATAAACGTTTATCCACGTCCACAAGAAGTTAATTTATGAACTTTGTAACGTTGACTTATTATATTACGTTATGAAATAACTTTGCGAAATCTTTTTAAAGCTTTATCGCATTTAATTCTATCGACTAGTCCTTTCATAAAAGTACCGCCTTAACGGCCGTCCAAAGTAACGGCTACCGCTAACGACCGGTCCCGAAAGTGTAAAGAAGCGTAAGGACTGCCGGGGAAAGGAGGTTACTCGAGTTGAACTTTACGAGAGCGCGGTTGATACCCGCGGGTCATATGCGTCGTGTGGAAAAAGAGAATATCTGAACGAACTTGACGTATGGAGAGAGAGAAAAATATCGTCCGAGGAGACACGCTTTCAGGGACAATTTATTCAAATTGCAATTACATCGCAGCGCACTTTGCTTACGGGATGACTTATGTAAGCATTTGATATACTAAAAGCTATAACGCGCGACACGATAAACTGGCTTTGCATCTGAATTTCGCGTAAATTTTTCACGACGAGAAGGACCTCCCTAAACTACTTCTAAACAAGTTACGAACGCCACGCGTGACGAGGGAAATATTTTTTCCCGGACGGACGTATGTATAATACATAGTTTTGTCGCACGGTAGGTTCGTAAATTTTCGACGACACGCGGATGATAGAGAGAAAGAGAGAGAGACAGAGCGAGGAAAAAGAGCAACCGCGCGTAGGAACTCCGTTGGCAGAAAGCAGCGTGACTGAAAGCCGACGTGCCTCGTCTAAATTAAGGCCGAACGAACGGTGGCGTCTTAAAATGATCTTTCGTTCGAAAATGTTCGCTTGACACACGCGGGGCAAATCGCCGAGCCGTACCGAAATGGTCGATCTCGTGCGGCCGAAACGACCGCGCGCCTTCGGTATTTACATAAAGAGTCACGGAAGAACGATTTCCCGTGCATACGTCAGGGCATTCGCGTACGTAACGCGGACAGAACGGTCAGCTTTATTCAGACGTCGTATAAATGGAACCGCGCGGCTGTAGAATCGCACGCGAATTGATTTTCATACCCCACTTCCGGCGGGAGACGACCCAATCTTCCTCGCGCGTTATCTGCCTCTCTCTCCGGCCCGTCGTTATCGTCGTTATCGCCGCGCCCGTTTCTCTCGCGTCGTTTAATCTCAGGAACGCAAATGGACAAACAAAACCTTTATTCTTCACCTGATTTGAACTCGAACTTTTTGCAATCCTACGTTGCATCCTGAAAAAATTATTTTGTTTAATCGCAGCTAAAATATTTTGTATACGCGTTACAATTGGCAATACAAAATATTTTACTCGCGCCAGCCGAATTTATTGTAAACACGGAAAAATTGACAAATTTGTTTAAATCATCGCAATCAAATTGCAATTACATCGCAGCATTTATTTGTTTCGTGTTTTTCATTAACATCAATTTAAAATTCGTTATTGATAAAACGATTTGTATTACTGTTATTTTTAATTTAATTTTTTTTCTTAAATTCTTTGTTTAATACTGTTGGAAATAATAATTTGGAGTATGATACGACTCTGAAAAAATAATTTGATAACAATTGCCAAATGCTTTTTTAGTATGTTACAATATTATTGTCACAAATGTTATCACAAATATATTTTTCTTTAAAGCAAGAGAAATATTTTTGTAGCAGAAAATAGAAGAAAGTAAATTTTTTTAGTTAGAGTAATTAAATATTTTATTGAGCCTACAATAACCAAATTATTTGTTTAAGTCTACCAAAGTTTGATTACGACAAGAAAATAATTTTTTCCGTGTGAGGTGAACTACTTTGCGGCAATTCTCCACGGTCGAGAGTTTGGAGAGTGCGCTATTAGCGCTATTCCGTCATTCTATCCTCATCCGTCATTAGACATAAAATAAGGGTAAAATGACGCAATTGCGCTGATAGCACGCTCCGCGAACGCAGTCCACATAGTTCTCCAAATGTTTGAAGCAGCTCATGAGTCCACAGAACGAATTCTATTTTTAGAATCTCTGTAAAAAAATTCTTCAAGCAATATAAACAGTACAAAATTACCTTTTCAAAAAATGTAAAAAAGGCGTGTATGCGTCTCTAAGGAAAAACCGTTGTACCAAAAAATTTTCAGAATCTCTGTTTAAAAAAATCCTTTCAAGTAATATAAACGGTACAAAATTACCTTTAGAAAAAAAGTAAATAGCGTGCGTATGCGTCTCTAAGGAAAAACCATCGTGCTAAAAAATTTTTAGAATTTCTGTGAAAAAAGCCTTTTAAGTAACATTAATTATTACAGAATAACCCGGTTGATAAAATTAAATTGAGAACGAAATATGCAGTACTTAGTCTTCACTCGTTTACGACTACAAAAAGTTAATAAAATCTTTTAAATGTGAGCTAATTATGAAGGTATTCCGAAGTGAAAGGAAAATGTCTCAGACGAAAGAGAAAATGTTGCTCTAACGGGATTCATTAAAAAATTAAAAACGTAAAACGTCACAAGCGAGCGTCATTACATGTGATCGGTCGCGTAATCAATTCGTATATCAGTGCCACTTCCACGGCGGTTTAAATAGAGCCGAGAGACTTGTACATCCAAATATTTACGTTGACGCAGATCGACGGTGAAAGAGCCTAATTTAGAAATGTTACGCTTCTCACTCCGCGCGAACCGGAGGTGAGCGCTTAACATTTAGCAGGCTAACGAAGCGAGCCCCGACCGTGGCACACCTACTGTCAGACGGGCATGTTTACGCATTAATGTCGGCAATAAAATCGAAGTAGTAATGATAATCTGAAATTCATAAAACGGTGCGCGAGGCCCCGGAGCCGTCGCTGGGCTCGCTCGTAAGTTTCGCAAGATACTGCGAGTGCGCCGGTTCGAGAGGTGCGAGAGTGCTCTCCCCGCGAAAGGATAAAAATACGGATGATGGTATCGGGAGTGGCGCACGGTGGTAGATTAAAGGGCCTCTCCTTGCGCTTTTAAAAGTATTATAGACGTCGGCGGAAATGTTAGGCGGTCAGCGAATCCCGCGTCGATGAGGAAAATCGACGAATATCTTCTCCGGCTTTCCGCTTATCGAGAATCGACTCGACCTAGATTCATCTCTTAGGCGAAAGCTCAGGAACATCGACGCGCATGTTAAATTGAAAAGACGGCGGCGGCTGCCACGGAAAGCGCCTGCAAAATAAATATTCGAACGCGGATTATATAATTTCATGCTCGTCTTATCTTGCACCGAGTTTCACTGTGAATCTTGAATATATCGTTAACCTTTTGTTGCATATATAGGTACGTTTCTGTCTCTTCACAGTTTTTTTTATATTTGTACGTGTGTTATAATTGATTTTTTTTTGCGTAATATATTTAGTATCATTATATTCATTTCTAAGACTTGTATGTATTCGTGAATAATATAGACGGTCCCAATTACGGGTTGAGTTTTAATTACAGATCCAATTTGCAAATGTATTTAATTGAAGAATGTAATTTTTGTAATATAAAATTATATAAAATTTCTCGACCATTGCTGATATTTAAGAAAAAAAAGTGGAGAGGTACCATTAATAATATCTCTAATAAGCTCTTTAAAATATCTCATTAATAATTTCTTGAAATTATGAAATTATACCCTTTGTAGATTGCGTTTAATACACTAAACATGTAATAACATATATTAAAAACGTACACTAAGGTATATTAATATACATATATTAACATATATTTTATTATGTTGACCTATAATTGAGACTTATACATAAACATTTTTAAATATTTTGCAAAAATTTACAATCGGTTTATTGAATAATAATAATTAATAATGAATATATAATAAGTTTTCTTTGAAATTATAATAGTTATTGCTTTCCTTGACATTAATAATTTTTCGAAATGTTTGATCCTTAAATTTAAATGAATTAATGAAAATTATTTTAATTTTATATGACCCATAATTGAGATCGTGATCTTAGTTATTTTCAACAATACCTTAAAGATCAATCAAAATGGGCATGTTTTTACAAAAATTTATTTTGGAATGAAAATGATAAGAAACCTTTCTTGGTCGTTGCACCCTTTTAAGTAACAGATACAATATATAGCTCCCAGAATGACTATTGAGAGAAATGTCAAAGTAAAAATGTTTAATTTTAATGAAAGGTGACACATTTTTTAAATTTCCACTTCAGATTTGTACAGCGACACCAAAAGCCTCCACGTACTAAAATTCAGCAAAATATATTTAAAAGATAAACTTGCGCAACAAAGTTAATATAAAAACAGGGGGATATTTTGCATGCGATTGGATTACGATTCAGTGGAATATAATGTAATTGCGTCGTGAGTTAAACAAAAGTCTTTCCATTTTTTCCCGAGATAACAGGCTTTGCAGTATAATCGATACGATATATTAAAGTGGCCGTTGAACGCACCGCGTCACCGTCTCTCTCGTAAGTATCAATGAGTTCAGCCGCAACGTGGGTGTGTCTTCGCGCTCCCACGCGGCAAACCTGGCGAGAGAAAGAGAGAAATACGCGCGGCGGTCGGTTATGGTTGTAGGATCTGTCGGCGTACGCGGCGTAATAGAAATAATGAGGCCATAGTGGCCGGTCGTAGATACGTGCCCGAGATGGTGGTATCTACTGAACAGCCTCGGGGCCTCGTCGACTCTCGTGTTTCTTGAGCGCGCAGGGCCACGGCAGCGGAAGTACGTACATGCTTTTGAGCGTAAGGAGATGTGTGTGTGTGTGTGTGTGTGTGTGTGTGCGTGCGCGTATATACAACACATGTCGATGTACCGTTGTATGCGCGCGCGACTGCATAAGGGCACGTCGGGTATTTCAGAATTAACCCTCGCGGCGAATTCAGATCGCTCGTTTATTGTCTGTCCCGCGCTCCGCGCGCGCACGTGTATGGCCGAGATAAAAAGAATCCCTTCTCCCGCGGATAATATCTGGACTTGGAACGCGAACACACACACACAGGCGTCTACTGTTTTCAATTATCGGCCTTTCGCGGAATATCGATATCGCCGTTCATCACCGTTCATCGTGTAGCAGCCGTGTTAATTGGAGTTCTCCTCCGTTCTCCGTTCGTTTCTCAGAATATCGATGGTGGTGGCGGTCGCGGGACGGACGGAAGCGGTACATTTCCGGGCGAGGTATCCCTTACGGGTACGCTGCCGCGCGCGGCCGAGCCGGTCAGAGATCGCGATCGACCGGCGATGGGCGTGTCGAACGACAATAATTCAGGGTAAAGCCCGGAACGAGTGCCCCGCGCTGCTAACGAAAGTGGCCGCTCGCCTCTCAGACACGGCCGTACTCCTCGCGCTGGTATACTCGTGATGATAAATAGCGAGGAGAAACGTCCTGTCGCGCCCAACGCTGTTCGTTACTCGTTCGCGGTGCGCGCGGCGTATTGTTTGCGCGCCTGTAGATTGCGTATCCGCGACAAGACGCTCGGACACGCCGCCGCCTGCGCCGCGCGACTTCGAGCTAGCGACACGGTAAATCAGCGTTTACGCGATTTACCTCGTAACGTTCGGACCGTGCGGGCGCAGCTGCGACCTGTCGCGTTAGTGAAGCGAAGTTGGATTGAGATTCTTTTCGAAGGGAAAAATTTGTTTACGACAGCCAGCGGCGAGAGGACGAACGAACTAATCATAACTTTCTGACGTGCCATTAATGCAGCAGCCGTAGGAATTGATTGAGTCGTGCTCCTCACTGATAAAGCATTCCTTCGCTACAGTGTCCGCCGGCTATTGCCCGAGCAAGCGAATTTCGACAAAGGAATATTACTTTACAATAGCCCTCGTGACACGTTTTAAATACGTTACTTAAGACTATCTCAGGACCGTACAGACTCTGTAAAGTAAATTGAAATTGGAAATGTAATATTCATAAGAAATAAGAGAAAGTGCCATTTTTTGATCGAAGCGCATCTTGCAGGTGCTTAATAATATTTTATGCCAATTAGTAATATATTTACATAAATATCACCATACATGTACCTCGGTCGAATTTGTATCGTCACGTGACAATGCTTATTATAGCATTGCTATTCAATTTGATTAAATTAATTTAGATATTATTTTTAGCTTCACGATTGCGTTTTAAATCTGAACAAATATCTTGGCATACAATTTATATCCTGCACTAAAAAAAAAATGTTGAAAATTAATTAGATAGAAATTAGATCTGGTATATTCAATTAGTACATGTGTTTAAAAACGAACAATTTAAAAATTTTGTAGGAATTACGGATTAAAATCTATCAAACGTTATACTATAAATCTCCAATTCTGTTATGATAATCAGAAATTCTGTTTGGCTTCACCAAAACGCACTCAATTATGTATGTCTTAAATTATGTATGTCTAAAATTCAACTTATTGTAACATATATAGTTTTTTGTACATATGTTGCATGAATAACACTATATTTTCAATGTATTTTTATAGTTTATTTATTTCATTTGTCAATTTAAAAAAAATTTAATTATTTTAAAACATAGTGACAAAAATCTCGATGTTTCGTACAAGTATTGTATAATTTATGCAAAAGTGTCAATGCGACACTAGGTATTTTATAAATAAAAAAATTAAAAAGTTTTGTTTGTTTACAATACAACTAATCTCTGCTTCGTAATGAAAAACTTTATATAAATTATCCGAAATAGCTAAAGTATTTATATTAAAAAATTCACATTTTTGTTGATTATTTCTTAAATACATTTCCATTACAGCACACTTCTGCATTTTCCGCTTCTTATTTCTATATATTGTATTACTCTCAAACGCAGTATGAAATAATCCGTAATTTTTTTATTATTTTGAAAATATGTGTAATACAACCTTAAAAGTAATCATCTTGACTTTTATCTGTTCGTAATATTTTTATAGGTTCTGTCGTAATACAATTTTGTGGCGCTCCATTCGAAACATCTCGCGGTTAAAGATATTTCTTAGATTGCTTTTCGAAAAGCAATCCCGATGTGGAAAAGCAACATTACTTGCCAACCGAGTCTCGCGGTAATCTTCTGTCCTCTATTAGAAATTTACGGCCACTATTGGTGTCGCTTGCGTAAAATCTGCATATTAACTGGACCGCAAATTTACTTTGCTTCTCTCGTTCACGTCGCCGAAGTCAATCATCTTTCCGTCAGGACAATTTCTTCGTCACCGGATCTGCGGTTTTGCCTCAATAATCATCCCGGGGATCGATGGGATTCGTCCGTCTTATTTCCGTTCTCGAGCGGAGAATACGTTCTCTATGAGAAATCAATTTCTCGTCATTTTCCCGACGGTCGGGTCGTTCTTCTTCTCGGATATATGACTCACAATTCATAAAGCCGGCGACATTTCGGTCTCGTCGAGTTCTATGACATTTTCCGACGCGTTTTGCACTTTGCTTGCTAACAATAGAGAGATATGTAAATATTGAGTTTTCGATTATTTTTTCAATACGCGTTTGATCCAAGCGATAAATAGAAAAAAAATTTGACTTAAATTATTCTGTTTCCATGAAAATATATTACGTCATATCTGTAAAGTTATGACTAGAATGGAATTTACTTACTTCAGCTTTTTTTCGCCAAGAAGATTGGCGAACTTGATTTACAATACTTCCACACATTCCCAGCCATACCTTAAACTTAACGACTATCAATGATTTATCAGTTATCTATCACTCTTATTTTCATTCACACGATCTTTCCTGACTTTATTAGCTTATGTAACACTACTTTTAACATCAAATCTACATTACGCTATTTTATCACATTGTTAGAATACTGCCAGAGGTTTTAACTATTAAACTATGACGTTTTATTACATTTTCTGAAAAACAAACGTCCTAAAAGGCTTTCCCAAGCGGGATGATTATTTATCAGATAGAGACGCATGTTTAGTAACTTTAAACTTCATATCGCGCTGCCGATAGAAAATTGAGGTCGATCCATACGAATTCTGACTTGCTGCGAATTGAGCAGCTCTTCCAGAAAAGGCGCCATGCACGCTCCTGCCCTCCTCCCCGCACCGACGTTGAATAATCTTCACATCCATTCTGTAAATGGAGTAAGTCCTAAGGGTTAGGTAATGCCTTTTTTTTCATTTTTCACAAGTCTATTCAATAAAGGGATATGGAGAATGCGCGCGATGGGCCCCGTAGTACTTCGTCTGCCTTATTGACGTTTCCATTTGCGTAACATCTTAACTCGACTTCATTCGAATTTATCTCCGATAAAACATGTTTCTCGCGTTTGTCGACTTTTGAAAGTACGACTCTTGAATCCGATTACGTTCGCGCGTACTGTATCTCTATACAAGTGCATTCTACGCCTTTCGCCATCTCGTCTATTAACGTCAGCTTCGCGATTTGTCATCGGAGGATGTCGTCTCGCTCACGAAACATCGCCTAGAGATAGAAATTCTTGACGAAGATTACGTACGTGTGTCGCCGCGTTCGCGAGGCAACAGAGTAGGATCGGCAAATTGAACACGGATAAACATCGTCGGACATCGTAAATGGCTACGACACGGTAGCCGTTTGCTTTTCACTCGAGGAAATATGTAAATGGATGGCAGCCGGCTGCAATCCCGTATGTCACGTAATTAACGACTTTATTAACTCTATTTGCGACAGAGAGTGACTCGCGCTTAATGCGCCACGTCCGATCGACAGTATCCATCGTTCCAGGCTGTTTGCATGTCGGTTGAATGCCGCGAAAGTGCAAAAAGGTCGGACAGACGGAGAGAATTATATTTGAGAAGGAGAAACATTTCTCGCCGTTCCTCCCCCGGAGACGAGGCTGCCCCCATTTCCCTCTGTGGCCTCCGGGTCTGCTATCAATAACGTCCCTTTCATTCTTCTCGCGACTGAGGTGGAGTGCCGCGTTGAGGAGGGTTGCTCGCGCGGGCGGATGAGGGTGCGCATGGACGGGGCGTTCTTTGGAAAAGAAAGGGTACGCTTGATCGTCGGCATTATCTTCCTAAATTGGGCAGCGACGCAACGATATCCGCACAAAGGCTGCGCAAAGAGCGCCCCGAGGTACTGCCACTGTTGAATATTATATACGAGGGCGGATATATGTATACGGCATTCCCCCAACCCCCCCTCTCGCGACAGCCTCGCTCTCGCATCCATGACGCGCGATTATTATTAACGGCTCCCTCGGGAAGAGGCGGACGGGACAAGAATGGAACGCGCGGTTCGCATGTCTCGCTCCGAAACAGGCCAGTGGAATCTTTGGTCCCTGGAAATATTTCGCCCCTTTTTATCCCGGTGCTTTTCAAAACAAAATTATAACGGAGAAAGATATATCTTCGCTGTTGTGGAGCCGGATCTATTTTCGGTTGATCATAAATGACTGATTGGATTTGGGCCTATTATAATTGATTTTTAATTAACGTATAAACGTATTACTTAATTATCAATAAATATTAATACTTTTACATAAATTAACTTGTAGAACTGATTGTATTTTTTTTCCTTGTATATTATTTGCAAAGTTATTTGTGTGAAATACTTTTGATTGATAATTAAGTAACACGTTTAATTAAAATAAATAAGAAATTAAGGATGATCAGTTTTAAGTTTTGCAGTCGACATTTCTTGAATTTAATCGGCTGGAGATGGTGAATTGAGCTTTAATATTAATTGATATTACATATCTCCTCGAAATGATAATTTACCTACGTATAACACCTTCATCTTTTTTTGTTTTAGGTAAGTGCTTCGCCCGGACAGACACGGTAGACATTTCAAATCAAATCGCGTTCACACCGCGTCAAAATCGACATCGTAAGGCGGACGTGAGCTTGTGGTAAGTGTACAAGTAAAGTTTTGCGCAAGTAAAGCGAAACTCGACTGCTCGTTAGTCGCGTCGAACATATTTGCCTTACAACGAGCGGAACGTGCGACCTGGATGGCAATGTCAGCGGATTTCATCTTGCACTGGTTTACGATGCCCGATTCCCCGAGAGTTAAATTTCTACGACGTAGCCTTGTATTTTTAAAATCCAGAACGCGTGTGGAGGCCGAGCGATTGCGCAGAAGAAAAACGAGGATTTACCGAACTCGCGGAGCGATCGTGTGCGTTGGCGCGGATGCCCCCTGATCTGAAATCCTTTCTCAATGGGTAGCGGAAGACGTGTATCCATTTGCCATATTCACGCGACATGAATTCATATTTTTTAACTCACATTACCTCGTGAATATTTTTTATAATATACAAGAGAAAGTGATATTATCGCCTATTTATATTTTGCAATAACTTTGCTAATAATCAATATTTTTAATTGAAAATTTAACGATTGTATTTATCGAACTGTTGTTCAATTAGATTCTAGACTCAAAGTCATGGCATATTATTATAATGAATATTATTTATAAAAATGCAGCGACACTGCATAATGGGTCGACGAGCAACAGGGGTAGTAATATGGTCCACCACAAGAATAAATTGAAAAAATTGATTTGTTTTAAAATTACAGTGTTTTGTTTTATAAAGTTTTATAAATTTATTCAAAATTTAAAAAATGTAGAAATTGTATGCATATTCACGTAACTTTTTTTTGCACATGGACTGCAATATTACAAACAGAAAATCAATAATAAATGCAAACTACACGAAGAAAAATAATTTTGCTAAATTATGTAGCAAAATTGTTTTGGCAATTGCAAATTTGTATTGGCAGCGACAACATTTTGTTGACACATCTAATTTTAGAAATTGTTCGCAGAGCAAAATCTGATTTATTGCTAAAACAAAATTGCAAAGTGTATTTGTCTTTACAATTAGGTTAATTTGCTGTTAAAAAGGAAATAATATTTTCTTAATACTTTTACTTTTGCTTTTCAAATATTTTTACTATTAGAGCACAAGCACTGTTGCTCATACTACTGCTCTTCCGTATCTCTTTGCTCCTTCCAAAATAAATTTGTTCTGATTGCAGAATCATTTGTAAGTTTGGCAAACTTATATCTAACGAATATTAACTCTTAACTAACTTTGCCGTCCACATAATAGATTTGGCTATAGCTCCATAAAATTTCCTATGCTAGCAAATTAGTTTTCTCCAATAGAATACCAATAGAATCGAATAACTACTTTCATAGAAAACTTTTGAAAACAAATCATTTTAGGCCTTAGTACGCTCTAGTAGTTGCAAAATCCCACGTTATTGTTTAACTTTACAACTTGAAATGTGCAGGGGTAAATAAAATGTGAAATAAAAGAAAAAGATTGAAATGTACATAAGTATATTCGTATTATGATATCTTTAAGTTTGAAAAGAATGAGAAAGCACGTGTAATTAAATGTAAAGTTCGAAACGCTCAAAAGTAAAA
The DNA here is from genome assembly GCF_016802725.1 of Solenopsis invicta. Lineage (NCBI taxonomy): Eukaryota > Metazoa > Arthropoda > Insecta > Hymenoptera > Formicidae > Solenopsis > Solenopsis invicta. The sequence goes on from NC_052665.1 coordinate 3,174,631, forward strand.
ATGCCTAACGAATTGTCGACTTTGTGTATTAGCATATTAGCGTCACTGCATAACGGCAAATTTAATTCTTCCATAATTAAATCATTGGAGTTCGTTATCTAATAACAAGAATATTCTGAGTGTCTATTATATTTACGAGGATCATAATATCACCTTCTATTCTATATTGCATTTTAAGTCGAGAAATATCGCGCAATCAGTCCGCGACAATTTAGTGATTATAGTGATATGATACGAGTGGGCGAAATATTCGACAAACTCATATTGCGTCGAGAGGAAAAAAAAATATGTAAATAAAACCTGCCCCGCGTGTCGTATCGCGACGCACAAATGGAACTATAAAAGCCAACAAATATTTCGGCGCCCTCAAAAGTGATAGCTCGTAATGAAAGCGCGATGTACATACAGTATATCGTGGCAGTAATGTTTCGTGGCGGTTGTAGTTACGATACGCGATGGGCGAACGGTGTACACTGGTTACATACAGTGCCTGTACATCGAAACTCGCGAAACTCCACTGTCATGTTTCGACCACGAAAACGTCGTCGTTCGACAAGATCAACTTAGCAAAGTGCACGACGACGTCGCGACGTCTTTTATCCCGGAAACTTGAGTGCGAGGTAGCGAGGCTGGATATTCAACGATCGTTTCGAGAAACTACTTTGGACTAAGGGCGATTTCTTTTTGCGGCAGTACGCGCGGTCACGCGACGGTGTCGGACGCGCTGCTACCGGTCGTTTCTTCGTCCTCGCGAAGGAGTGGAGAGTTCCGCGAACGCGCAAAGGCCAATTTGCATTTTGCAGAAACCCGAGGAGGAAATAGTCCTCCGTTGAAACGCCGCGGCGCTACCGGTTTAATGTCTCGTCCTGGAAAAGTAGCTTCGATCGAAGGCGTACAGCGTTACAAGCGTAACAGTCGCGCTCTCGTGGAGAATCTTTTTTTTTTAAAATTTATATGTATAATTATATCTCGAGAGGCCAAAAGACCGCGCGATTTCGCCGCGAGATCGGACCGATATTGCAGCGGTATGATAGCGGTATCGCATTTGAAAACTAAGATAGGCCTGTAGATTCTTGCACGTTTACTGCTTGCTAGCCGCGAGATACTATCTTGATGCCTATCAACGCGTTTGCATTTCCATACTCCGTATTTAAACGGTCGATTTCCAAAGCTCGTGGTAAGCGTTTCGCGGCTCGCTAACGCCCGCCGATCTCGAGCGGCGATAAGTCTGTCGCGCCGAATAGCGGCTTCGTCATCACGTTATCTCAGTATCCATCAAATCGTGCGTAATGGGTGACAAATCCCCGACACGTTACGCTTGGCTAACATCCGCGGATATAAAGAAGCGATAAACGAAAAATAATGTTCCGTTTGACTCTTCTTATCTGATATTATCGCCGGCACGTCGCACTCCCGCACGGATTTGGCGATAAATGAAAATTCGCCAAGATTTAATATCGTACGCTTTTGTTGTGTATACTTCTAAGCAGAAAAAAATATAATTCTCGTACTAAGAAGAGTGATTATTTAATTTTTCTTTTTTTAATCGCGGTTTTATTTCTATTATGTAAAGAATATTTTCTTAACAAAGTTCACTCATCGTTTACTTGAAACAAGTAATATTTACTTAAAAAGAACTTCTGTGTACTCACAGAAAAATGTTTATTCAAATTAAGTAAATATTACTTATTACATATTTAAAATATTTCATAACTTAATATATTCGCAAATTATGAGAGTTTATCATAAATATTTAAATGCAAAATATTTTCTGAATCGTAGTAATTTAATATTTCAATCAAGAATATTAATTTGAAACAAAAATTTGATTTGCTTATATTATTCTGACTTATCTTGCTTTTATAATAATAATTTTACGACATTTATCAAGAAAATTTTTTATTAAAGAATAAATCGTTACTAGAAGAAAGAACGTAAATGAAGTAATCGATTTTTTAGCAGTAGAATAATTTTTCTATGTGTATAAGAACGAAGCAAGCGATTATTATCATTGAAAATGACAAGATGTGCAAGTTTACTCATAATTATCGAACTAGATCCGTTTTATGCAAATAATTCGCGGATTATCTTTTGTTTTTACAAATAATTTCAAGTTCTTTATTTTTTATCGTCGATCAAATTTTGATCTACTCTTCTTACAAAGCACTTATCTCTTTCAGACTTTGTCCTAGTTTCATGCCTTTTTCCAAGAACCGCGAAGGCTTTTTTTTAAATTTTTATTTCAAGTTGTCTTTATTTATTATTTTTATGTTAGATCATAATATTTTAATTTAACAGATTTCTCTTTATGTATTACTGATCTTTTAACGCTACCCTTGATTTTATAATATAATATCTCGATGTTACAATCTCCGAATAAGCAAATAACCTCTGCACAGATGCGAATGATTGATTAGGACGCTGGAGTGGATCGAATATTCGAGGCGTTGAATGCATTTGCCAAATATAGATTGTTCAACTGGATTTAGCGCTTCGATCTTTCGCGCCTACTGTTTCTCTGTTTCAAAGCCTGCACTCTCGGACAGCGGTCTCATGCGGCTCCACGATGCCGGCAAACGTATGCTGGCATCATGGCATCGACACAATGCGAGATCAGTCGCCGATTCTCTTCTCTCCTGTATACAGTCGCACATATAGTATAGAGCCGCAATCATCCGACCGAGGTGACTGTACGGACAAATCGTCACGTAATTCTCGTATTGTAACGCGATCGATTTTCACTCACCAATCTCGTTTCCACTACGGCAACCATGAAGATGGATCTATACATCGGTATGAATATTCGCGTGCAATTCCTGATAGGATTAATGGCTAAGAAGTAGGAACGTTTCAATTGGGAATTTTTTTTATAAACAATTATACACAAAGTTTCCCCTTAGAATTTACTCTTAAAATCGTGACAGTTGTGAAATAACGTGACATCGAAGAATTCTATTATATAATTTTATAGTAAAATTACATTAAAGTATACTAAATTTTACTAAAATTATAAATAGTAAAATTCTTCGATATCCTTGTTGTTCTACGATTACCATGATTTTAACCTTAGTTCCTCACACGTGGGTCTGACGGATCCTATGCGAGTACTATTTTTTTGCGATTTCGTGCAACACAATAAATAAAAAAATTATAATCGCTTGAGAATAAAATATTTTTGATTCGAGTAACGTTTATCGTTGTCTTTATCAGACTCTGGGGCATCGTTTTCACATATTATGAGCTAAAAAATATGTTTTCTGTTCAGAGATATAGTGTGTCAAAGTAACAGGGTTCCACAAATCCATAGTGTAGAGGAAGGTAACCAAAAATACATGTGGAAAGCTAGGGTTAAGAATAACATCTAACAGAAAACTCTCTCCGTGTACGATGAACTCTCTGAGCGCCATCCACTCGGAAATCGATCCCTGTATGCTCGATCGTTTCATCCAATTTAGTTTCCCACAAGTCGCTGTAGCGTTACTGCAGGCGTTCATTTTTACCTCGTCTAACAAGTTGCTAACTTCTAAAGTACTTCAAGCTTTTGTTCGCCGTAATGTAGTCGGACGTGCGACGCGTCTCCGTTGCACAAAGTGCAGCTTTCCGGAGCGTCAACATTAAATTAGCATCGTGAACTGTAACTCGATCTTCGAGAGTCGCTAATGTCGGCGGATGGGGAACCTCGTCGTGCGTAAGTCAGGAACGTAATTAAGGAAGATCCAGCGGAAGACAGGCGTGTGCTATGCATCACGGTGTCGGTGTAACGAGCAACGTGAGCGCGCGCGCACACGAGAGAGAGAGAGAGTGAGAGAGAGAGAGAGAGAGAGAGAGAGAGAGAGAGAGAGAGAGTTAGTAAGCGGAAGGAAGCGATCTCTCGCGAGACCGTCGCGTTGTCGTTCGATTGCCTCGGAAATAAAATTTACGAGAAGCGCAACGAAGGTGAAACGCGCGCTCCACGAAGAGTGCTGACGAGTTCTCGGGCCGTCATCGGTGCGCTCGCCACTCCACCTCTCAAGGAAACGTTCGCCTTTCACGCTCGGGCGACACTCCTGCCGCCGATGAACGGTTTCGAGCGCGTGACGAGAGGCTCGTCGCGTCGAGAGGGTGGCTCTCGCGCGAGTGTACGGCTAATATATTAATAGGATGCGAGAGTACCCCACTCACTCAGCCGGGCGAGTGTCATTAATCTTTCCGAGGTTGCCGGTGCAAAATGCCGGCCTGCTAACCTGTCCGCCCAGCACGGACACGTATAGCTACTTGTCCGCTCACCGTCACGAGAGTTTCATTTATTCCGATCTGGAGCAAAGAATCGGATAAAGCGATGGAGATATCGAAGTCGTTAGTAATAGTCGGGGATTAATCGCTCGAAACGGAAATCAGAAAGCGTAGATCGCGAGTAATTTCCGGCTCCGAGAATAAATAATCTCATGTTCTAATTTGGGTTCTAACTTCTTCGGGAATGTTCGCTGTCAATATACGTGAGATTAATATTGATGTATTATCTTCGGTAGGATATAAAATGCAATCGCGATAAACTTGGCGTCGCTGTGATGGAATCACCCTGAGCTAAATACAAATTCGCGATCGGTCACGAACTTTTGCCATTTCGCCGATCCGGCAGGATTTAATAAAAGTGCCCAGGTATTTTCGTAGCACGCCACAGCGCGTGGCGATTGCCGCATGAGCCTTCTCTTATCCTTCGTAGCGTGTAACACACAGGAGTCCCTTGTGATACTTACTTACTCGGTGTTACGAGGGAAGGATTTTTCCGGACGACGCTGAGATGCGAAAAGTTTCACATGACTTTGCGCTATACTTCCTTGCACGACAATCTCAGTTGTTTTGTCCTTGTAAGTGTAAAGAAGAAGATTTAATAATTTTGAGATTTTTCTGTGTTTTTGGAACTCTCGCTGTTTTTCTTTTTACCTTCTTTAAAATACTTATTTTATACCAGATATTTCTTTACGAAAGAGATTTTATTAATATTATTGTTAGAAAAGTTGCCAATATGGATAGATTACTTTGTTTTTAAACTGTATTTTTTAAACTAAAATAAAAAAAACTTTTTGAAGCATAAATATAAAGCAGAAAATGTTTTATCAAATGATATAGTTTTTATAATATTTTTAAAAATTTTGCAATAATTACGTTGTTCATATGATAAATAAAAAGTATCTGAGTATCTGACAGAATAAACCTCAAAGTCGATATAATTCACAGAATGGCAGGTACACAGACAAAAAATTTTTTATACTTATTATTTCTATTATATTTGTTTGGCTTACTTTTGATTCATAAAAACAATATAACTTAAGATAAAACATAATTTTGTTTTGTAGTTTTGTTTCATTAAACTATATTGGTTGCAGAAAAATAATTGTTTTTAAACAATGTATTTTGATAAAACCCGTAAGAAAAAGTGTTTCAATAACCTGATTACTATAAACAGTAGCTGATGATATTTCAAATGAAGAATTTGTTAACAGATTTTATATAGAAAAAAAGCCACGAATGTACAAATTAAGAGTTTTTACTTTCATTATCTAAGCGGATTATATTTTTATACAGTATTAATAAAATGCAATATTCAGTTTATGACAAATAAGGAATTGTCTTTAGAAGGCTTATAGCAATATTGGTGACTTTTCTCTACACGCGTCAGTAAAATTTCGCAAAGCTCACCATTAAATTCGATACACCATATCAACGTCGCGCGCTCTCACTATTTTAAGCTTCAGTTTTGATTTCTTTCAAAGAGGTGACTCGCTCAAGCGTATAAAACACTTTATCCAATGCAAACGCCGACGTGTGCTATCGACTGTAAAAATAATGATTGCAATCGCACGACTGCAATGACTTATATATTCGACAGCTCAAACGTTCGTATGTTGAACATGCATTCAGAATACGTCCGTAATTCGATCGCAATCCTCCACGTTTTCTCCGCGATTTCTCGCAGTTTTAAAAAGCATCCCAAAATTATCGCACGAAGCTTCGATATGCTATACATTTTATTACTATACATTTGACATCCGTGTGTCAGTGATTCTGAAAGAATTGCTACGCAGGCAGGTGATTGACGTTCCTAGTTTCCGAGTATACATCGAAAATAAAACATTTACTTTGCTTCTAAGTAAAGTGATTGCTCCATCTCGAAAAAAAAAAATGTTTGAACCCTCGCGGCATTAACAAGTAAAGTTTCTTCGCATAATATATGAAATGCGAATTTACCGGCAACACGTGACGTGAATTATTAGATTAGGGTACATATACGTGGATAGGACGCGTTTTCGCGCGTTCCTCTCTCGCAAATGCGATACGCCACATGCGGACGAAACAGCTTTCACGAGCGTCGAAGAAAGGGGCGCATTATACTGAAAACTCTCGAGAGAATACGTTTTATTTGGTAGGGAAATCTCGGAAACTGCCACTGATATCTCCGGTTAAGGTCTACTCCGATCCCGCAATAAGATCGTTGCGTGGGGGAGAGAGAGAGAGAGATCGTCGGGGAATGAGGCGGACCGGTACGACGGGAACTGAAATCCCCGGCGGACTCCAACCCAATTTCCGTTATACGGTTCCAACGCGGTTTCCACCACGGATCTCCCGCCGCGAACGGGATCGTTTAATTCGCTTCCTTCGACTGCGCCGTGGAATTACCGCATTATCGGCGAAGTTATTTTGGATTCGCGTCTACGACTCGCGTCGAACGGGCCCGTCGAACGGCCGGCCGGTCGATTGATCTTTTTGTCTGACGATGAGTCTGCGTTCCGTGATCTTTTTGCGCGACCGAACGGAGCACCTCGGCGGCATCGGGCTCTCTCCCGCGTGATCCAATGATCGTTAAGGGGCGATTACGGCGCTTTTTCAAGACGCCCGCGCAGATTCTTGACGACGCTGCTCCGACGAAAATTGATTTTCGCGCTTAACGTACTTTCTTTCGCGCCACCGATCTCAACCTTCGGCTTGAAGCAGCTGCATCATCTTTCCGCGCAGAGAGAGGCTAATAGCGCCGTTATTAACAGCGCGCCTTATCAGCATCGCCTCCGTCGTCATCGGAGAGATTTTCCAACTTTGTTCCCCGCTATCGAGATCGAGCGTAAGAGCGTAACGACAAGACGGAGACAGCCGTTTCGGGGATTGTTCGCGTGAGAAGAACATCGGGTGATCGTCGTTTCACTTTGCCCGGTGAACTTTGAAAAGTTTCGCCCGCAGAAAAATGAGCACTTTATAACTTTCGGAGTATTGGATACTCGACGCGAGCATCTATAGACTTAAACTTTGTTGAAGAAATCGACGGGCCAATAATCGTTCGTGGCGATCAGCTACGGTTTGGCAGATAACAATGAATAAGTGGTGTAATCAAACTTTATTTATGAAAAGCGGCTGGTAATTTTAACTCTACACGTTTTTAATAGACAGGGAAAAGAGTGTCTATAAATCTATAAGAATCTATAAGTGAATGAAATTGATTTTATCTTAGAATGTAATCCCACGGTATACAGAATTTTCTTATAAAATGACGAAAAATGGTACACGCAATTGATTGATTTATTAAACTCTTTGGCTTTACTTGTTCCGAGTAATTAATTTCTTTGTTATTTTTTCTAGCGTTATAAGTGTAAAATTGTAATATACAAAATTACAATTTTTTTTCTTTTTATTCTTATTTTTGTGTTTTTCTTTTCTTATTATATTTTTTTTCTTATACGGAAATAAATCGTTTTTGCGAAAGTATATAAAAATTTAGCCAGATTTGAAAATAATTATGTGGGACGCTTAATCGTGATAACGTTGCTGCGAACAATTTTGACATTCTAGCAGCATTTAATACAATTTTTTAAATAGATCAACATGATTATTTTCAGATCTGTATTTCAGCAAAACTGTTCCTTCCGTGTAGAATTAAAAGTTTTGACAACGATGGGGTGTTGCGCTTGAACGTCCTACATTATTATTTTGATAATTCAACATAATTGTTTTTAAATCTGCACCGGGCGACATTGTTACGTATTTCAGCAAAAGCCTTATTTTCGCGTCGAAAAGAAATACAGGAAAGCACAAAAACAAGAACAAAAAGAAAGGAAAACAAATTTTCATATGTTGCAATTTTACATGTGTATCGCTAGAAAGTAACAACAGAATAATGATTTAATAATTAAAAATAATTACTCGCGTATGTCACTTGGAGCAAGTAAAGTCAGAAAACGAGTTTTCTGTATTTCTATATTTCAACAGAAATACTTCTGCTGTGACAGGATTGTTATTGTAGTGAAATTTATGACATCTAACAGAATTTCCATATGAGAGAAATAAATAACAAACGGATAGAGAGATAATTCTTAGCGTACTTTTATTAAATTTTGAACACCACTTTCCCGACGCAGCCGAGTTTTCAGTCTTCGCTCACGCTTGTTGTAAAGATTCCACTCTCACGCACTCGTAATAAAAACGAAAGCCATGGAAGCCTGCGGCGAAACGCACACGCTCGAAGTACATCGCACGAAGTTTCGGAAAAAAAGAACAAGCGTTAAAAATTCATAATATAGTTGAGTGCCGTCGTGTTCGCCGCGCTTATTACGATTGCGGTCTATCACGAGATCGTCTTGCCAGGTGCTGACATATGTGTGAGTTCTCGCCTGTGGTCCGGAGGCAGTCGTAAAAATTAATTTTTCTCTTTCTACCGGCTGGCCAACGGCGTTCTTTTCGGAGGCACATAACAGACAATTATTGCTTCTGCTCTTGGTAGAGTTACCGCAAAAATGTCCATCCATCTTAGCCTTTCTGCTGAAAAACCGTCGCCGTCGTCGGCTAGTTCTCGAGGAGCTTCTAACGGACACAGTTACAAGGCGAAAGCGCAAGGGAATAAAGGAATTTGCGACTATCTCCTGTCGAAGATTGAATTAGCCTTTGTAATTTAATTATTTTCTAGTCTAAAAGATTTCATTATGCAATTTTATATATATATATACACGCAGGAAAATATTCGTTGTCAGGAGATGCCAAATCCTAAATGCACTCTTTTGAAGCATGAAACGAAGTTTGCTACCGATATATTTAGCGTGGAATTTTATCGGAATGGATACCGCTATGATATTATTGTCCGCGGTCGTGACTATTCAGTCGACCTGACGTTAAGTGCTTCCTTTGATCGCCTCTCTCTCTCTCTCTCTCTCTCTCTCTCTCTCTCTCTCTGCCTTTGTTTCATATTAAAGCACGTACTTTACTAAGCTCATATTAAAAGAAGCGAGCGCGAAACCTCGGAAAGCCTTTCAACCTCTTTGATTCTACGTCCAACTCGACAGGAAACTTCTACTGGCTTATTTATTAAAAATTGCTTCTTTGTGAAATAAGAACGTTCCTATGCAGCAGCAGCTTGTTACTTCGCTTGTAGCGTCAATCGAATATTGTAGGACACCTAAAATATAAAACGTGGAGAGATTAATCGGGATAACGATGTAAAAACATGTATTTGCGGTAAACGCCAACCACGAAAAACAATCCGCGTCAACGCCAATCAACACCAAAGAGGTATTACGTGAAGCTGCAAATTGTTTGTCATGCCCGACGGGAATTGCGAAATAAAATATGTGCTTGTATATCGTTAGTGTACGCAACTTTTTTTCGTAGAGCCAGAGAATTAACTTTGGAATCCTACTATGAGTGAATGTTCACTCAATCATTAATTTAAGTTTAATGCAGCTTTTGTTAATAAAATTTTAATAGCGTATTTTGATAAAATTTTTTTTGCATTAAAATAGTGCAAGTTTAGCCATTTTAACAACCTACACAGAAAAAGAATATTCTTGTTTTTATTTTATTTTTAATTTTGAAACATAAATATTCAATGAGATTATATAGCGTTAAATAGATGATAGATAATTTGCTTGCGTGAAGAAAATTATTTTCACTATTCAATAATTTTTATGAGAGATGAGATGAAAAAGTAACGACAGGAAATATAACAGTATCTTTAAATCAAGAATTTTTTTTATATTATTGTTTTTAAAACAATCTCATGTGCTCTTTAAATGACTATTATATTGTTGAAATAAATATACAATCATATAATTTGCGTATACATTTTAAATTAAATCTTCTTTTAAAAATTGATAATCTTAAATTTTAGCAATATTTTATATTTCAATAGTATAATAGTTTAAAAAAGCACAATATGATTGTTAATTTTGATAGCAGTAAAAATTATAATTTTTGGTTTGAAGATATTGTTTTTCCTATCCGATTACCCTACAATTCATGAAAATTATTATTAAATGATGAAAATACATTTTTCTCAATAAAAGTACAAAATTTCTTTATTATAGCATTCAACAGACATAAGCAATTATGTCTATTTAATGCTATATAATCCAATTTCAATATATCAATATTAATGATATTCTTCAAAACAAGAATATTTTTTGCTATAGGTATGTATAAAAATTATTCATTTACCAGGTAGTCATAACAAAATTTTTAACTATGTGAATAAGTTATCATTTAGTAGTGTTAATATGAGGAAAATTCTCAATTCCATAATATGAGCAGCATTCCAGCATTGAGCCAAGCTCGTCGGTATATCGGATATTTTCCCGAAAACTCGTACGGCAAAATATTACAATATTATGCCGAAGACGAATGCATGCTACGAAATCATTAGCATCGTTTTCAAAATGGCGGACTCTCTTTGACCTACTTGGAGTTAATTTTTCTTTAACTAAACGACGGTGAAGACTCGATAGCGCGCACGGGCGTGAGAAAGTTTACAGCGGTGGGCGTGACCGCGGTCATTCTATCACGAAAAAGCACAGCCGTAAGGTTATAACTTTTGATGCGGAGATCTCGGATCACGATGTTTGTCCGAGTTACGCTCGCATAACAGATTGTCGGTTAGCACGCCTATTCCTGCTGGAAACGCACGAGCGCGCAGCGTCGCGTCGCGACGTATCTCTCGTGTGCTTTCGCGTTTACCCACGAAAGTGGTTTCCCTCGGTATGTGCGGTGGTTTGTCCCCTTAGGAGACGCAAACGGGGACGAGGGAGCGTCTCTTTTCGACTTTCATGAATTTTTGATGTATCGCTGCACGGTATTCGGAGCAAGAAATGATTTCAAGAAAACGCTCTTCGATATTATGCAAAGCACCGCGAGGAGATATTTTTAGGGAGGTTTTCCGTTGACAAGCGATTCTTTCTCTAGGCATCGAAAACCGTCAAGCGAGTTTCTCTCTCTCTCTCTCTCTCTCTCTCTCTCTCTCTCTTCTGCCTTTTCCGACGGTCTTACAGAAATAAATCTCTTCGAGAACGATGTTTTATCGGAGTTTAGATTTTTCGAGGCTCACGCGCTTTAAAGAGACACGCCCCGTTTTGTTAGCTCGTTTGTCCCCGCAATTTCTCCCCCGGATTTTTATGTATGCCCGCTGATCGCGCGCCGATCGTACATCACCACAACGGAACGTGTTCGACGGCGCGGCGCGACGCGGCGGCGCTCGGCGCTGGCAGTCCGCATTTTCAAAGAGCGAATAAACGACCGGTATTTGCGGTATTTAAATCCGCGCGACGGAAATATCGCAGAGTCAAACTTTTCATCCCGCAGTCGGATAAACTGGACCAATCGGCTCCCGCGCAAAAATCGGGATTTTTTTTTCTTCGCACCCTCAACGGGGGCGGATGCTCGATGGATTCCCGTTTCGCGCGTTCTCCCGCTTTTTCCGCTTTTGCGCGGCGACCGCCCTGATCGGCCAGAATCTGCTGCATCGAATCTGATTTATTTACATTCGCCCGGCGCATTCGGCACGGTGGTGTATCGGCCGAATCATTCGCATTTACGCGCAAGAGCTCGTTCCATCTCTACTCTTACGATCCTCTCTGAACGCGCGTAAAATTTCTCTCCTTTCGCCGGTAAATTGCAAATCGCTCCACGAGCGCGCGTGGTGGCTCTTTACTATCACCGCACTTGATGGGACACGCGCTTCGACGTTTCCTCGGATAGCGGATCTTTCCGAATTTTATCCGGAGTCTCTCTCTCTCTCTCTCTCTCTGCCCGCCGTAAATTTTTACCGCAAGGGAAACCGCTCGGAAATCTACAGACGCTACGTGATTCTTTTTTTTTTTTGCGGTGTTACGATGCCACTGTCGTCTCGAAATGCATCCTCTTGAAACGAGGTTGCGCGTGTGTATACGCGCGCGAAAAGAGGCTAGGAACGTGCACGTTGGGTCGCGCTATACGAAGAAATTCTTGATATCATAAATCACGACTTCAAGCGATGTCGTCACCTCATCCCGAGATACCTGGAAATTTTATACATACGTAATCGCGTTTTACATTGAGGAGGGATTTTCGAGTAAGAAATCGGTATAGTTTAAGGAGGTTCTTCCTGTTTTAAATTTTAAAAAAGCGCAGTTACGTGACTTTACGTGTATATATATCTTTCAATACAGAAGCATTTGGCATTGCCATCTTCAAGATAAAAAATAATGAACAAAATTTATGCAATAAAAATGATAATTTCTTATTTGTAATATTTAAAATTTCTTTATCATATTGATAAATTCTGGCATGAAAAAATTGTAATAATAATTTAAATATTGTGTTAGTATATGTTACATATTTAAAGAAAATTGTATAATTCACAAACATTTTATACTCTTACACGAAAATGATACGTTGTAATTCTTTATTTTTATAATTCCAAAATGTTCTTTAAATTTTATTTATTATTTCTTATGAATATATTCTTATATATTTTTATATTTTGTTCGTGATTAAAAATTACCTAACCTTAAGGTTCTACTCATATTTTTATTACATTAATTACTACGTAAAAATTCACACACAAAATTAAGAAAATTTCTTTACATTTTCTTCTGCTCTACAAATTGCAAAATATTAGCATAAATGAACTACCACTATTTTAATGTAAGCAAAATCTTATTAAATGTTATTTAAACTTAAAATTTTAATAACGAAAATTGTACTAAATTCGAATTAGCACTTGAAAATTTACCCACAGTAGCAGGATTGAAACTTTCCAGCTTATATAACTTTCTTAAAGCTCAAGTGCTATTTTAGAAAGTTATTTAAAGAAATCTATACGGTCAAAAAATTTGACAAATTTTAAGAATGTCTGTAACATTAATCACAAACTTATTCTCAAAATTTGATCAAGTTTTTATATTATGTGAGAAGAACTAGAGAACTTCCTTAATCTTTATAGGACGAGAATATCAATATAATGGTGCTATTGCTATTGCTATATTCTATTTCATGTTATAAGCATATTATAATTTCTATGCCTGCTTTTATCGTTGTTTTGCGGGCTCCTAATACTGAAATTAACCGATAGGAAACTACCGATAACTGCACATACTAGTAAATAAAAACTTACACCTAATCTTTATATGCATATTAATAAGATAAGGTGCACACAACACACAAGCAATAAAGCTATACACATTTATTGATTTTAATTTAGCATTCTCCTATGTATACTTTTGATTTATTATTTGCAAATTGGACTAATTACATTAGCTTTTATTTCTTTGTATGTACGAATACTCATATTTTTGAACTACATTAAGGTATATGCTTTAATATTAAAAAAATCTTTGAATTAAATTTTTTTCTTAAAATTATAAAATTATTTAAAATAGAATTTAGAATAAAAATTTTTATATTTCGAAATAGCTCTACTAATAGATGAAGAGATATATAAATTTATCTTTATAAAGAAATATATAAATTTATTTTTCCGATTATCAAGCCGCTACATTGAATTTGCTGCATTTTGAATTTTAAAGTTCTGATATCAAATTTTAATTTAACGAATCCTTTTATAACAAATATTTAGATGATTTGTCAATTTTTTAATATTGTTTACATTACTGTAAAATACGGGAAGTCAAAATATAGTAGCTCCGAAACAATGTCGTATTTTGAGACAAGGAATACAAGAAGTCATGAATCTTGCTTTAAAACTGTGAGATTTTAAAGATTATTTTATTCATTAAAGATGCTTATCGGGCGTGTTTCCGTTTTAAAAATCGCAATCACCTCAATTATATCGAATCGTATCTCTGATTTGTGTTCTGAGTAAACGGTCGTATCGATCGATTGTATGCGGTACGGACCTTCCTGTTCACTCTCTATCTTTCTCTCTATTCAGCATAATATTTATCGTACATGTTTATCGGCGATGATTGTTCCGCCTACGGACACGCTAAAGGAAAGTAATAACGCGATGACAAATTGATATGGATATGTATATTGGGTATCCTCGTCTTCATTCCCTTCTTCTCTTCGATCATGGCTATTGTTATCGGTCCTGTACCGTAAAGATAAACCCTCTACCTAAATAGACGTCGCAATTTTCGTTTCCGATTAGGACGCCGCGCGACGCCTCGTTGCATATTCGATTATTCGACATCCCGTTAAGTTACGCGGACGGCACAGCGCGCCGACGCGACGGCGACGGTGCGCGCTGCCGATTGAAATTAGAGCTGGTCGGTTATTGCGGGTATCGACTGGTCGACACGAGAGCTCATCCGAGCGCATCTACGCGCATCTACGCGCATCTTGGCGTATCTTACGCCGAATAGTTGTAACAGAGTGTCGCACAATTATTGCAAACGGATATTACGCACGCTCCGCGCACAGATCTGAATTTCAAATTCACTTGGCACGTTCCGTTAATTGCACAGTCCGGCTAACCGCATATCTGCCGTGATATTAATTGCAGGCGATCGTTTCCCTTTGCCGGCGCGAGAGTCCTGCCTCCCTCGCGCGAGTAACTCTAACTTGATTTATTCAACGTTAGGTGTATCCCTACGTTCTCCGTCCACGGCACACCGTCCGAGAGAAGGTACACGATGTATGCCCGAATACTTCAACGTCTACCGTTCGCTTCTCCTCCGGTGATTTAAGCGAACAATTTACAATATCCCCGCACCTCCACCCCGCCGCTTTTTTGTCCAGCTTCATATTCATTTTTCTCTTTGCCATTATATACGCGTCAACCCTCTCTCTAATCTTTGCTCGCTCAGTTCATCTCTCGCGCGTCACGCCCCGGTGGTGGTACATACACCTCCGATGTACGTACAACCGCCAAAAGAGGACACCCGATCATTCTCCCCTCCGCGAAGCGAGGATTTCTTTCCTCGTCGTCATTACCGCTGATCTGCATGTTGCGTATTGGTAACACGATCCTATCCCTGAACACATGACGAACATAATGCACATGAGAGAAAAACACATTTGACGGAAACCACCGTTCGTCGCCGCTGCTGCGGTCAACATTTGAGATGTTTCGCTCATCGACTTTCATAGGTTTTCTCATAGGTAGAAACGTTTACTGGCTTTCGCTGGAATTTTTGCGAGGAGTGCATTTGGGAGTCGGTGGCGATGAACGCGACGAAAATATTCGCGGTGTGCCGTTTGACGTATTCAAACGCAACCGCACGGTAGCCTCTCCCGTTCGCGCAAATATTTTTTCCACGTCACGGGTACCTTTCGAACATTGGTCGCTGACACACAAACCGCCAACGATCATAGCTTTTAATCAAACAGACTGTTTCGCTTGACGACTGCGCATGCAAAGAGAGAGAGAGAGAGAGAGAGAGAGAGAGAGAGAGAGAGAGAGAGAGAGAGAGAAAGAGAGACTAGCGGCGAATAAATCGCGGCGAAATAAATGCTGTTTGCGAGATACGAATTGGTCCTCTGTCTCTGACTTTGCGCGCGCATGCATGTGCAATTTTTTTTCCACCGCGTCTGTGAATCGGATTCATCTCTTTTCGATTTGATCGTACGGTCAATGCAAAATAATCGGTCGAATTCGTGGTTTGTCGGTAAAATGCACGCGCAGTTTCGGGTGCATAGTTTTTGTGTAATTTTTGTACAACGTTTACGTTGTACGTTTAACTGAGTGAATTCTGATAGCCTTGCCTTTATGCATTTAACACTGTGATAAACTCTAGCTCATGTTGCATGTTGGTACTCGACATGCCCGCTGCAGTTGTATTTCAGTGTTGCAATGAACAGTTTCTGTATACATGAATTTTGTATAACTATTTTAATACAATAAATATAATCGTAATAATAATTCTTTTAAAGACACTCATTACTTTCGAGGGACGGCATCGGCTTGTTAAAAAAAATTTCTTGCAAATAAACAATGTACTAATATTTTATTTTTTAGTCTTTTAGTAGAAATATATTACATTTTATTGTTCAACGATTATACACATATCAATGCTCTATTTTCCTTTCTTATACTGAGAAAGAAAGTCGAAATATTCAGAAACAAATGTTATTTCTTTGATATTTATTGGTTATAAAAAAATTTGAATTTGATGACGAGATATACATCTGTGAAATATATCTCACAATCGTTTTCGTATTAATTGGTTTAGTTTATTTGCTAGGAATAAAATTTTATGTCGCTCTATTTGAATGAAAATTTATTTCAATGAAATATCCCAGAAATGAATTTTTTAAGTATTTTTTACTAAGGATAACTAAATTGGACAGATCTTGAATGTCCTGATTTTGTTAAAACACATTGGAAAATGAATGTTGTAAATAGCAACAACTTGTTCTTACACCGAAAAAAAGATACTTAAAAATTTATTTGCGGGATATTTCATTGAAATAAATTTTAAAATCGGCGATAAATAAAATTTAATTTTTAACAAATAAACCAATTAATAAGACAAAATATAGGTCATCACAATCAAATTTTTTTTATAACAAATATAGAAGGATATGACACATTTGTTTTCGAATCTATTTCGATTTTTTTTCTCAGTACAGAGTTAAAAGATACGAAATATGATTCAGAGATTGATAACGTCTATTTCATTCACAACGTTTTTGTAACTAAAAACGAGTTTACGAAAATTGATCTTAATTGAATTTGTAGCGAGATTCTGTAACTTTTATCAACAATATTATTGTATTGTCGTTGCGTAGATATATATGATAAAAAAGTGTGCAACGATAATGTAACATGATACTGGTACTATCGTTAAGAGTTACAAAATCCCAGAGTCAGTCCGAGTAAAAAAAAAGGTCCAAAATATACACGTTACACTAACTGAGAAAAAAAAAATCGAAATATTTAGAAGCACATGTCACTAGTAACAGTTTCTTCGATATTTATTGGTTATAAAATTGGACTGTAGTGACGGAATATACTTTTCCGCGAAATACTCATATCTCATTTTTCATATTGGACGGTTTATTTACTAGGAATAAAATTTTATTTTGCCGTATTAAAATATTTTTTTTCCGTGAAATAAATGTCATATATCCCGCAAATAAATTTCAAGTATCTTCTTCTCAAAATGGTAGCCAGATTTCAATTAAAACTGCAATTAACTTTCTGTGCGGAACCATTTCGCTCCGCAGTCTCCGACGTACCAAATGCGAAAGTCGGTACTCCATCGGGGTATAGAAAACCCGTTCTATTTACCCGTAGTTGCGCGTCGCGGGGAGACGACGTTGCGGGAACGCGTAATCGAAATGGATGAGATGAGGAATGCGCGATTTGAGGGAGCGCTTCACGGATTTCGTGGGAACGACGCGCTCGGATTAGGCGAAACAAAAAGCCGCCGACCTCGCCGCGACCGCGAAACTTAACACCGCGCCCTGCGCGTTAAGACGCGCAGAAACGCAGCCAGCAGCGCGGCGAAGAAGGTAGATATCCGACGACGTGCGTGCGACCGCCCGCCGCGGCCGTACGGCACGACCACCGGTGTGGAGGCGAAAAAGCGCAGGCTCTCCCCCAGAGCGCTGAGGATCGCAGGAGCGGGCAACGGAAGGCAGCGAAACGAGGCGAAGCGTGGCGAGGCGAGGGGATCGAAACTGGTTGAATCCGGATATTTTTTGGCGGGTACCTCCATGCGAGGGCTATAAACCCCGGCATTCATTTCGGTAACGCTGCGGCGCTGAACTAGGTTTTATTTTTTCATGACTCGTGTGATTTCCGCGTTATACGACTGTTACTCTTTCTCTCTTTCTCTCTCTCTCGCTCTCTCTCTCTTTTGTTTTGTCTACCGAATCGAATGCAGACTCCATCTAAATTGATTACTTCCGTCCTGTGACAAGTCAGCTTTATGCATTTCAGTCTGTTTTGATTGCCCTTTTTTTTATTATTGCTGCAGTTACCGTAACCGAGGCATCTTTGAGACACTTTTGCGGCAGCGTCTCTGTATCGTTACGATGAAACATCCATCAAGCAATTGTGGTTTCAACCGAACGTCGAGCGGAAGGCAATAATGCCTCGAAACGGAAACTCACTTGTTTACGTGTATTGATTAGGAGGCGGGGCTAATTTAACGACGCGTTTTAATGTGCCAAATTACGCCGCGTATCAACCGCGTGCGTAACACTTCCTCGCTTCTATCCCGATAGGAGTAGCCGAACAATCGAACGCCGGCGAGCTGTTATATGGTAGTTTTAGCGGTGCGGAAAATTGCAGCGCGTATCTTTTTTTTTTCTGTCGCCGCGCCGCGCCGGCCGCTGGCCTCGCGTATGTAACATACGTACGCGCGACGCAATCACCGGGGCAGGATGTACCGGCGAGCCGAAATAATTATGTTTGACGGCGGGGCAGGTGCAGGTGAGAGCGCTCTTTCGTACGCCGATAAAAGCCGGCCTTTTTTACGACTCGGCTGACCGTAAAAAAGACGCGTTCATTCACTCGCCGCGAAATCCCTTTTACGCCTCGGTTAATTTTACTACCGTTCGAACGGACCGCGCGAGTAAGCATTGCATCGGCGTGATTATCAATTTTTGAGAGGTGCGTGCACGCGCACACACGCATGCACGCACGCACGCACGCCGATCGAGATCGGGCTGTAAATTGTGAAATACACACTCCTTGCACTTCCTGCAATATCCGCTCCGTTTCAAAAGCCATTCCGCGAACTTGCTTCGATTTCTCTGTATAACGTTTCATCGAGCGACCGTGCACGGCGGAAAAAGAAACGAGAAATGTGAACGACTTTGAGAGAAGACTCCAGGCTTCCGTCTTTCCTCGCGCGTATTGAGCGACCCATAAGGATATCGAATAATTTAGTAAAGTAACGGCTTGGCTCTTGAGAGAATTAGATTAAAAAGAGTGATAATCTACGACTGTGCTTTCTACTCTCTGCTGAATTATTATTATTAGGCTATCGCACAACTACATACTCTGTCGCTTTATCTAAGATCGAGTAATTCAGTTTGCCTCGCGTATAGAGGACGTTGTAAATTCGAAGAGCGAAGGCTCGCGAGATAAACGTAATTTCCGAGACGAGAGTGTTCTCGCGTCGCGAAAAAAAAAACGGTCCGCCGGAGGAATCCGTTACCGGCGATGTGTTGTACGAAGCACATGAAAAAAAAAACACGATAATTCCTCATAAAAATGGGCGATATAATCCCTACGCTGACAATCGATTTCCGGCCGACATCATGTCACGATGATTCCTGTATTTCACTTTGCGATATCATGCATGTTTCATTCATTCTGATGGAAACCGTAGTTTATTTCCGACGTGCCATTTACCACAATCGGAAGAACGCCAAAATTTAGATTCCCACGAATTTGGCCAACAGAACAAAAGACAAAGCACGTGTTTTCTACACTGGCAGACTTTTGGCAGAAATTTATACCATTCTATCCATGTTATCGTCTTCAGTTCCTTTCTGAGATAATATTAAATTTTGTATACTGTGAAATGTAGTGCTGTCGAATGTAGTAATAAGTCATTTATTTCACGATCAATTTTTTTATTTTTTTTTAGTATGTTTGTGACGTGTATATTTTATATTATTTTTTTCCATGTCAATTTTGACATATGACAATATCCAGGAATTTGCAATTTGTCCCGTTATTTCGTTAATTTTTTCTGGATGTAGTTAATCCCGATGGCTCCATAACCGTGTTTTATTATATTCATTACAAAATGATTTGTTGCAAATTGTATTATACATTTTGCAATAATTCTTCTTTGGAGAAATATTGTCATAGCTGATTGTTGTCCGCTCGCGATACAAAAGTGTACTTTCAATACCGAACACATTGATATTCCTTGTGATAAATACTGCATTCTAAATTAAGCCTACTCTCTCAAAATACTTCCACACCCAACAAGTATGTAACCAAGTATGTAACTATACATTGTGTAATTCTGTTATTGTTATATATATTCTAATACAGTATTCCTGGGCTATTTTGTTAAAGTTTGAGTAATAAATTCTGGAGATATTTTATACCGCTTTAAGCATAAAACAAATTAATTTAGCAATTAATTTGTTTGATATATTTTATTTTTCTAACTTTTTTTGCTTCTTTGTTTTCGATCATTTTTGCATTTATTTTGCGGATAAGAAATTTGAAAGTAAAGGAAAACAATACTAATTGAAAATCGTCCAGTACGACAATAATACAAATAAACGGAGATTCGGTCAGCAATTCCAATTTAATCACTGAGGCACGTAATATTTATCGCAACCAATAAATGTTAAGAGAATGTTATTTTGTAACTTTTTTGCAGCAGAGTTTGCTTAAACTGAAAATTGTGAAATTCACACAAAGTATTAATATTCACAGTGATTACTGCGGAGAATATGGTTCTCTTCACTCTCATTAGAAAGTTTCTTATTTAATTAAAAGCTTTAGTGTAATATTTGTGAAATAACGAAATAATTTGTCTGTAATTATTTGTTTAAATTCGTTATTAATGAAATATAACATTTAACATAAATTGAAAATATGGAACAGGGTTAGTAAGTCTTAATATATTTAATTTGAATATTATATATATATATTGTGTGTGTGTATGTATAAATATATATTATATTATATATATCAGAGTCACTAATAATATAATTAAGTCGCGTTACGCGATCAAATACATGCGTTACAGTTTGATCATCGCGTACAGTCGCAGTACATTAATGTAACTCAACGGCGATCGCAATTATTCACGTACATTACGAGCTCGTGTGGCACTCCCGCCATACGTTGAATTTGCCAACGTTCTACCTCGCGTGTTAACAGCACGCGAATGGACGAACTCTCGCCTGGCTCCGCGAAACCACAGCGGCTACTTTGCGGCGCGCCGATCGTAGCTCCGAAGCAAATCGCGTTTTAAATAAAAATTACGATCCAAAACTTTACCCTGTTAAAAGACCGTTACGAGGAGAGGAACGAGGCGGTTCGAGAAAATTATTTCAACCCACGTGCCCGAGGGACGCGCGGCTGTCCCACGCATTTGGCGCTCTCCCCCTTTAGTTAGCTCTGCTCCTTCGCCTCCAAGTGAAACAGAGGTTCCGTGGGTATGCGTAGGCAGAATTTGCAAATCGGTCAGTCGGTCGATCCGGCGCCGGCCGATCTATCGATCGAGGAGTAATTACGCTGGCACGTCGATCGCCGCATTGTCCATTTTGGAGCGACGCACTAACGCGATAATCCGAGCATTAGATGCCGCGGGCGGTACGTATGTAACAGTACAAGGGAATTGTCCATTGCCGGCACGGGCCATACGCTTAACCCAAAGAGGCTTAGCGGTTAATTAGAGCCTGATCGACCGTCGCGCTTGCGATATGTCATTTGTACTATATGTGGCACGAGAGCTGCGAGCAACAGATTGTCACGGTCACGCCGGAACGTATGCACAGTGGCTTTCTGTCGCCCCTTCACATAAAATTACATTTCTCTCGCTATCTAATTTCCGCAAAATGTACTACGTATCACCCAACGTTCGAGCAGGTATCTATAGCATGGAATAGATAGAACGCGCGCACACGCGTGTCTGGGTGCTCATTTTAACTAAAAAATAATCCTTTTTACTGTTATTTGAGCGTAGATTAAACGTTTTCGAACTCTCTTTCCCAGAACTGAGAGGAAGATCAAGTGCGCGTTTCTCATTTTGTCTCGCAGCAAGCTTCCTTAACTTGACTCCTTCGTATTCCTTCGGCATTTTATTGCCAGACGACTAGTAGTCATATTACCGGGTTGCGATTTCCATCGGAAAGGAAAGCGCTGACCGGTCACTTTATTATATCGCCCGCCTTGTACCTGGTAACCGGTTCCCTCGAACCCACGGCGCGCGCCGCGTTGATTTACTTCCGCGCTGAATCGCGAGAATATCGTGATTTAATGAGAGTCTGTTTACACCGGAGAGATATTCCGACAATTGGAGAGAATACTTCTGGAATATATAGAAAGCCTCTAATCCGCCGTTCTATCCGAATATCCGTAGTTCGTATAAAAGTATTTCGATTTACCAGACTCCGCCGCGTACGTCTCGATTGCGAGGAGCGCTCGGTACATAAAATACATTTGCGATTACAGTCTCGATTTAGCGTGACGCGCGGAAAAATTCGCGCTCCTCGACACGCGCTCGCTTAATCTAACACTAGAAATTGCGATTTAGTCGCTGGCTGGAAGAAGTTATACGAGAGAGCGCAGTACGGTGTGAGCCCGCACGCGATCTAATTCCGTTCCCGCAGGGATGACTGATCCCTGCACAAGTCATACGGGCTTAGCAAATCCACGAAGCCGAACTCGATACACTACGGACACTGGTACATACACATTTGCACTTCCGTATACGTTTCTGTTTCTGAGCAGTAGCGCAATAAATATTTAGGGAAAGTGGAAGTAAGCTTTTAATTTAAGAATTATAAAAATATAGACTAGATTTTTTTATGTTTTATTGATGAAGGATGATAACGAAAGCTCATTTACAAAAGTTTTTCTTAGAACTTACCCTCAAAATTGCAGTGGTCATCAGAAACATTTCGAAGAATTTTACTATGATTTTAGTAAAATTTTCACTGAGAGAGAAACAATTACTAAATTAAAAAAAAATGTTTGTTTGAATAGTTGCAATGGAATATTTACTTACGACACATAAATATTTACTTAATTTAAAAAAAACGATAGTTTAATTAGTGGTTCTTGAACTAAATAAATATGAAAAGGTGGGGCAAGATAGGGTGGTGAGGTAAGACGGGATATCCTCTGTGTCGCACAATTCGAATGCAGGAATCGCAATCGAACATTAGATGTGGTCCCTCGGTTATTGAAAGTTACCCACCCACATTCGAATGCAGAAATGCCTTTTTTTAATAATTCTCTGAAGATTTTACTTAATGATAGTTATATATTGTAAGATTGGTATCAAACCATTGATTAAGAAAACCTAACTTTTATTCATCGTCAAACTGCACCATCTTGTCCCACCTCCTTCTATTTATGTACATTTAGTAAATATTTTGTTGGTACTATTTAAACAAATATTTATTAAAATTGAGTAATTTTTTCTCTTAAAGTAGTAAAGTTTTGTTAAACCATTTTAAATTATACTGTGGTAGATCTTAATAAATAAAAAAGTAAATCACATATAATTCTTTGAAATACCACGTTCTCACAACTACCACTATTTTGAGGGTAAATTCTAAGAGAAAATTCCCCCTATGTCCTTCATTTACATCCCTTAATTAAAAAGAAATCTAATTTCGTCGGCCGGTTTTACGAGGGGCACAAACGCTCGCGAATAGCATATAGTGTGTGTGAGTTTTGATTGCATCGCTGAGTCATTGACAGCGGAAATTTATGGGGGCGGGGATGGGATTCTTTTTCGCGGATAAACGGGTCAACTCTGTCCATTAATCCGTTTTTACGCGCCCGCTCGATCGCTCGCGCATATACCGTCGTTCTATCGGCGGAGATTTACAGCTCGCTCGAACAGTTATCATGCGGCAATGGCGACGCGTATATAATACGGTAGGCGCGAATGGACTTACGAGCTTTCCTGAAAAAAATATCGACGAAACGATCATTGTATCCTCAAGTCACGCTCGTAAGTTCGGCGCTCTAAGACGCCGTTAAAACTTTACGTCGACTGTGGATTATTCTCGAGGCGCTTTTTATATAATCAACCTTTTTTTTAGAAACTTTTATTCTAGAGATGTTTATAGAAACTGTTTGCCAAGATCACCGAGCGTTATTGATGGCACATCTATTTTGTTTTCTGCGAATCGGCTTGAGTGAAAAAAAAAAATCGGAAATAAGCCAATTAATTAGCAAAATATTGCAGCGATTGCATTATTACAATTTTTTTCTTGCTGCAAGCGTAAAGACCGCATTAGAAAAATAAAACAAGAATTCATGGTTTTAATTGCTTTTCTACAAAGACAGATATATTTCACTGCGCGTGTAATATTAGGCCGGGTAGAAAAAACATGTATATATACATTGTTCAGCTTTAAACGATTGTCATAGACTACGTTTACACTGTTATTCAATTCTTCAGAGGAATACTTATGATTGACCAGTTTTATAACATCGATGTTACAACTTCAATGTAAATTGGTCTGTGTAAGCACAGTCATATATTCAGTTTTCTGTTCAATAAAACGATAGCGCGAGCTGATCAAATTAAAATTTAAACGCAAAAGGTCACGCTGTGTACTAATTTTTAGCTGTTAATTAATTTTTCGGTGGGCTACTGAATATATATTTACACGCATGTGACGCGAATTCTAATGCACAATTAAAAATTAAACATTATTATTAATGTCATGTTAAACGGAGTTTAGAGAAGGATAGGCTTTAACGAAGAAAGAGAGGAGACTTTAATTTGATTAGCTTGCAACAAAAAAAAGAGTTTGGCGAAGCTATTAATTTTTTTACAAGTCGCATTCGATTATGCTGAGAAATGGCTGTGTCAACTTAATAGTCGTCTAAGCGTCGTACTTATATCCGACTGTCTGATTGCCGCACCGATGATTCGTCGTCTTTCAAGCCGACATATCCGTGCAGATTTCCGTGAAACGAATCATGAACGATCGCGAAGCCGGCTTTTATGCCTGTTCCCAGGGTCATTAAATGTTTATGCATTTTCGCCAGCTGACGCACTTTTACTGTGAACGGCGAACTGATGGTTCTGAGAAAACGGTATTACTTTATAATGTTATTCATCATTATATTTTTAACGAAGACTTTTTTTTTAAATTTTAAAGCGCTAGCTCCTTTTCCTTCATAATTATTTTAAACATGTGTCTTAGAATAAAAAAAATACTAGTAAATTTGTAAGATATATAAACGTATATATAATGGTGATATTATTATAACGATAGTATTATAACGATTATTTCTTTTTTACGCGATGATCTAATTGATATACGTACATTTATAAAGCAGGACGATTAGCAGTAATTTTATTCATGTTTAAAGAATGTAATTACTGTTTTGCACACGATAGTTATTGAGGCAAATCACGATGAATTTATCACTGCCTTCATCTTTAGTTACTGCGATGGTTAAATACACCACCCTTGCCGTCGTCCTCGTGTCCGACTTCATTCGCGTGACATTCTCGATTCCACAGAAATAATTTATACTTTAGCTATAGTCTCGCTTAGTTGACGTTCGAATAATAGTGATTTATATTAACGATTTCCTTGGTTAAGTGGAACGAGTCATTGACGCACGAATCGTGCACTCCTCGATAAGGACATTCATAACGCCGCATTTGACTTTTATTTGCAATTGCTAACGCTTGACAAATTTATTGCTTTGAATAAAATAAATTCTTCTGATCATTACGTTTTGCAAACATTAATTCTTTTTGACTATTTGTATACTATTATGGTCGATTTTTTTTTTTGATTGGGAAAAAGTGGAAATGCAAGTTTTATTAAAATTATCAATTACATTAACAGAAAAATATTTAGCATTAAATAATTAGAAGCTTTAATTTTTTTTATTATTATATTACATTAATAATTAATTATTATAACTAATAATAATTATTATGTTAATAACAACAACATATATTAATACATAGCAATTACTATAATTTAAATATAATTGTCACCGACAGTTATAATATTACATTGTAAACGATTATAAAATGCTATTATAAATTACAGTCATTTTTAATTGTAACCATATTCTTTTTGTCAGTGTAACACACCATATGCTATTATTACTAAATTATGTTAACAACTATGAAAATAAAACCAAGCATAATTATTTTAACATCGAATTGTAATCACAAATATGAAATATTCTTCTCTCATGGCATGTTAATAATTTACAATTAGCGCGTTCTGCAAATCTACGCGAAGCCATTTCGCTCTCCTCCGCAAAGACTTCGTCAATTATTCTCGCAATCTGCGACAGTCGCGTTTACCACGAAATGAAAAACTATCCTCTCGGCAGCGCGATAAGCGAGGCTGTGTTTAAGTACTGTCCGTTCCCCGAGCAATTACTCCGAAGTAATCCGCGCCAGCAGCCGTTTGTATCCTCGCGACGCATTCGCGAAAAGACTTTCCCACAGCGCGGCGTAACGCCGGCTTAATTACGGGCTGAGACGCTTAGTGCGCTCAGGGCAGTATCCCAGGTATCCGCGGTTAATCAAATACCGGGCGAGAATGAGGACGACTAGAGGGTGGCAAGTGGTGGCGGTGGTGCGCGAGTAGACATCGACTCCTCCGATCCGAATACAAACGCGCTCGCGCGCGCATTTGCTTAAGTAAACGAGTTTCTCCGGGCTGGTCGATCGGTCGAGCGAACGTCGTCGCGACCATCGGGGGTTCACTTCGGTGTTTGCGAGTTCAAGTTCCACTTTGGAAGCCCTCAGTAAACCGCAAGCCGTACGCCGTATTTCCCTTTGAGCTGCATCCTCCTTCGCGTCCTTCCGCCACGCTTTTACCACCGCCGTTCGATTCCATCCACACCACCTCTTCCTACCTATCCGGCGGGCTTCCGGCTACGGAAACGTACGGATTACCGAGGTGTGTGGCGAAATCGTTTTTTTTTTCATCTTGTCGAACGGTAACTTCTTGATGTCTCAAGGCGTACATAATTCGACGATGTTTCTTTCGTTGAATCTGAGAAAGAGGACAATAATACTCCGTACAACTTTTTCTTCTATTCTCGCGTACAAGTATTTTTCTACTTATAAATATTTTGATTTACGATTTTTTGGATTTACAATCAATACTATAGATTAAAAATCAACTAGTAGATTTTAACGAGGCTGATTAATCGGTGGACTTGTTAATCAGTGAATTAAATGTTAATGTTATAATACCAAATTTGTTTTATTAAGAGTTACTAAGATTTATAATCTTTAAATAAACAGAGCTCTGCGATCGTTTTTAGTAATAAAATAATTATTTTACATAAATAATATTTTACTTATATGAAATATAAAAGCCATTCGACTTACAATCAATTCAATTTATGACTCGGAATATAACCGCGTAAGTAGAGGAATACCTGTATTAACGACACAATGAAGCTCCGAAAAGGAATAATCAAGATCGTATTGCTTTTAATCTCCCTTTCATCAGACAACACGAAAGTTTTAATGGTGCCATGCGGTTCTCTTTCCATTTCGAATTGCATGGCGATACGCGCTACGTTTTAGAAGCTTTCCATCTCTGACTTCACTGGAAGAGCCTCCGATAAACCACAACGACTCGCCCCAATTCCCTTTGAATGCTTTCGTTTCCTCTCTCTCTCTCTTTCCCATTCGCCGCGCCCGAACTCCATCGACTTCGTCATTTATCGAGCCACACGACGACTCACGTTCGGCGACGGTAAGACGGGGAAAATCTTGCTGCAATCTCTTGTACAACGTATGAAATTCCAGCACCATTCGAAAGAGAGGATAGACACGAACTTATGTAAACTGATAACGCCGGCCGTTCCATCGCGGCGCTATTGAATATACATGATTTAGCCCTCTCTCGAGCAATCAAATGCTAAAATGCCGATCACTGGCACTTTACGTGCAACCGTGCCGTTTCACTGACCTGGATTTCAATATGAGGTTCAAATGTACGATAAACTCAATGTTGTACTGACAGGTCAATGTACACTGTGTGATACTCTGAGAAAGAAATTGTCCTAACGTTTTCACTTTTTTCCGAAGGCAATTCGTTCGCTACTTTTTACGCGTTCTCCAATTCTCAACTTCTTCCGCGAACGGATGATAAACAGCCCCATATAGATCCGACAGGCTGTACAGACGAATACTTTGGTTAAATGTACTGAGTGACGGAATAACTAATTGGCCCATTTTATAAAGGGTCTTGTCTTGAAAGTTTCTATGGATCTATGTAGTAAGATGGGCGGGAAAAGTGTCAGACGATGGATGGGCGAAAGAAGGCAGGCGGAAGAAAAAGAGAGAGAGAGAGAGAGACGGGGATGTCTAATGAAAAGTTTGCTCATCTTTTTGCATTCGACGTCAGGGAACGTCAGGCGAGACGCTCGGCGAGAGGCTACATAATCAGTCTTAACTCGGAAGGATGTCGCTAATTTGTTCGGGCGCGGAATCACGGGGCCGACGGAGTTTGCGGGCCGGTGACAGACGCCGCGAGCCACGAGGCGAGTTTCCGAGGCGGTCACCGAAAGTATCGCGTCCGCGTCGTCGTCGTCGTCGTCGTCGTTGGAAACGGTCGGAAACTCGCTGTCAGTGCAACGACGTGGCGCGAGAGAGGAGAGACGGCCATGAAATAAAACCGTCTTGTCGGTGCTCGCGCTCGTGACAACGAATCAGGTGCGGGAAGTAATTTCGCAACACCGACGCAAAATGGAGGGGGGGGGAGAGGGGGAGGTTCCAGTGTTAATTAAAAGTTCCCCAAAACGTAATGCCATCCGCCGGCTGATTATGATCTGAGATAGTTTAACGAGTCTTCTAGGAACTTCTGCTTCCTAATCCGACCGACGATGTACCTCGATGATACGGGCCCCGGCACGAAATTCTGGAATGTGCTCGCGCGTTGTACATGATGCGCAATTTTCTTCTTCCCTCTCGCTCTCTCTCTCTCACTCTCTGCCCAGTCTTCGCTTTCGAGAACGTGCTAAAGCGGTTGATCCTATCGTTGTTGCTACTATCGTTGGAAGCACGCGCACGCTTCCTAGATTGCACTTGATAACGTGCATCGTCGTTCGCGAGGAACGTAGATGTAATAGAGATGGACAAGTATTACACAAAATTCTGTATGTGTATCTTCAGCGTGGGAAATCGGTGTGACCACACGTTGTTACGTAGCGTCATTAATAGCGTTTCATTTATATCGCGTGTCAGTCGCGTTCTAGTATAGACAACCGTATAATCCGGATTTATAGCGTGCTAGGAAACATTTCAGAGAAGGGGGGAGGGAGACAGAGATCGGCGATCCGAAATGGAGAAGCGATTGAAGCTACCGCTGATGAATTATCTCGACAGCCGCATCGCACGGGGTGATATGCGGCGAGGGGTGAGGGGTGGAGGGGGAAACGGTTTTCATCATTAGTTTTCAACAAAAGTTCTCTAGAACGTTGCACGAGCAAAAGCCGGGCGCGCGCGCCCGTCATCATTCTTCATCCAGTTAGATCGACTCTGGAAGGCGTTGACAGGTGAATCGGCCGTAAATTATTATCAATTTCGCCGCCGACGATTATTTATAATTGACCCAGATACACGCGCGACACATGTGGAGCACATTGTTATTTATGATGCTTATGGGGCGCGCCATGGTATGCTAGTTTAGCGCTGCGCAACACCCCATGTTATATCGCCACCAGCTGTTTCGGCGATGCAATTCCAAAATGATTTATCTCGACCGCGGGATTGACCGACGCATTTTTGCGGAATACGCGTAAAGAGCTGTGTGTCTGTGATATCGCGATTTGTGTAGCTTTCATTATTAGACATGTAAATTTTTATGAAAGCTGACAGAATTTTCTCTTACAATTTATATTCTCGGAATCATGGTAATCGTAGAACAACATGCTACTTTGAATTTTATGTATCATTTTCTCTGATTTATTAATATCTACCGCAATAAAATATAAAAATTTGATTATATTACTAAAATTTTTACTAAAATTCCACATTGTGGGAAAAGTGTTCAATATTCGTGACTATAATCGAATGTTAAAATAATTATGGCTGGGAGCTCATTTTTCATAGTTGTTGCTATAACGCTAGTAATAATAACATACAAAGCGTTACACTGACAAAAATGATTGCAATTACCCTAATTTAAATATTGTTGTCATCAAAATGATTATAAATTGTAATCATTAAAGAAACGGTTGCAATTATCATAATTTAAATATAATTAACGCCAAAACTGATTATAATTTATAATCATAAAATATCTGCGTTAACATATATATAGTAGATATTAATAAATCAAAGAAAATCACATAAAATTCTTCGAAATACCATGTTCCATGACTGTCATGGTTTTGAAGGTGAAAATTCTAGGAAAAAACTCTCTCCGTGTAGAAAGCTTTCACAGAAATTTAAATATAGAGTTGGCGTCGAAAGTAATTATAAATTATTCTCAACGTTATTTAAATTACGGTAATTGAAACCATTTTTTTGTTAGCTTAATACATGATATGTTATTATTGCTGATATTATAGGGATAATAATTATAAAAATGAAACTCCTGATCATAGTTATTTAACATTCAATTATCATAAGTACCAAATACTCTCTTTTTTTCTCAGTATGATATGATGCTTCAAAATACCATATTGTCCTACAACTACCATGATTTTGATGATAAATTAAAAAAAAAATCTGTACACCCTTTCGTAATTCGTTACAGCTTTAAAAAAAGAACAAGGTGGTCACTTTTATCGTTTTCTGCGTCCTTTTCATGTCGCGGCAAAGATACGCCCGGTAGATCTCTGACGGGAGCGGCTAGTCGAGCGCAGTCATCCCGTCGTAACGAGCACGTCACGCGATTGCCCAACAGCGAAGATACCGGAGTGGAAAGCACTGTGAAAAATGAGCCTCGGGTGTGGCCATGGAGGCTTTGAACGTCGCCCGATGCACGAGAGAGTTCATGATCGATGAACTTGGGCGAATCTCTCGAAAATACGTTCGCTATCTCGCGCGACAGAAACACGTCTTATAAGGCCGGGCATCTCCTTTCTGATCTTTGACACGCAGCTTTCTCCCGCGTGAGATCTCGCGCGGACCGAGTCGCGCTGCGTAATATCATCCCGAAGCTCGCATCGTTCTCATCGATGCGTCGCGCCAAGTTTCCGCGGAACGTCCTATCCGAAAATCCGCAATCGCAAAATGGTCGTCCAATTGAAAATTAACCCTATATATAATGATTGAATTAATACGATATAATTTACGTACATTTCCATAGATCGGAACGGACGTGGCGCGCAATGTAATATCGGTCACCCGTGAATGATAGGAATCTGATTTTGAACCGCTCTGAAGAGTAAACGCACTAACGAGAAAATGACACGTGCTTGAAATTACATTGCGGCGGATAGCGATAATCTCTCTTTGCAATTTAATGTCGGTTATTACGTGTAATAACGCTAACAACGAATAATCACGATCGAGACAGTGCATAGAAATGTATCGGATGATCGCTGGATAATTTGCGCATTGTCATAATCATTGTCACAATCGTTCACAATCGGTCACACGCGCATCCTGGTACATACGCAGTGGAAAAAAAAATATCATTGGACGTCGAAATGTGGGGAGCGCCGTAAACCCAGTTAGCGTCTCCTAGCCGTATATAAGTTTCATCTTCCCCGGGCTTGTCTTTCCTTAGGATCGCCATCAATATTTTAATGCCGATCGATTTTTATCGGCGCCGCGATTGGTTGCTGCTCAATGTTAAAACGTGATCTCGGCGCTGCCACCTTCGCGGGAAAACGGCTGCGCGCTGTAGAGACGAGTATCCGTTATCTTGTATCTTCTCGAACAGTCGAGCTAAGTAGTCACGGGTATTTCTCTTCCAGCTGACACCCGCTCATTCGTACGTCTCCCGGGGATACGGGGGGAGCGAAGAAGAAGAACGAAGAGGCGACGTTCTCTTCGTTCCGCCATTAGGTGCACCCCGTGAGGTAAATTCGATTAACGAGGAACAGATCGAGCGCTATTGAATCACAATCACTGAGCTTTGATCTTTGTTACATTCACGACTGCAACTCGATTTCATTTCGGTGCGCACCTTCTCCCCTCCCTTCTCTTCGCCCCGTTCCGCCGCGCGTCTTGTAACGGGATGAAAACATCGGAGATATAATTCGAGGGGCCATCGATAATGGCGCCGACGGATCGGACGCGATAAAGGATCCCGGGTTTCGAGGATTAAGATACGCGAGTCGTCGATCGGGCGGATTAAAGGACTCGCAAAAAAGCGAGCTTCGTGTTACGAGTCGAGTCGGATTAAAAGCACGTCCAGGCGCGTTCGGAGAATTTCCTCCGAGTAATTATCGATAATTGTACGCGCGTTTCTTCCCTCGCGCGAAATCGCTCGGCGATGAGAATCGGAGCGGAACCGGGACATTTTTACACGCGCGCATACCCCATTTCGCGCGATAAAGAATACCGAGCGAATGCCGAGTCTCGTTGCAGCGATTTAATTATCTTCCCACGGTTGTCGCAACGGTCCCCGGGCCCGTGGAAATCTCGTTACACCGAGGGAGGCGTTGAAGAAACGCATGTAGGCGCGTAGCCGCGATTTGTCATAGCGCTTTCCGCTTGCGCGACGCAAAGTGACTAATGCTGATTAGCTGCCGAGCGATCTGAGTATATCCAATTACGCCGTCGCTCGCGTGTCCAACCTCCTCTCGTCCGCGTTCGCCTTAATCCCGCGGAATAATTTGCTTCCGCGCGGTCCGCCGTCATGCGCCGTCAGCGAAACAGGCAGCGAGCCCTCACACGTAGCCAGCTACAAAAGTACGTTCGTGCCGACGAATTTCTGTTTTCCTCTTTCTTTTAACTCTTGTTTAAACCAGCTTGTTAAACCATGTTGTAGAAATTTATTGAGGATAATCTTATGTAATATGAGGCCTCGATCGTTACTTGTTAGGGATGCCACAAGAAAGATTTGCTTATATTTTTTTTTATTACTTAAAGTAAAAAGTAATGAAAATCTGATTTGAAAAATTTTCTTTTCTTTTCATATAAAGATCTTGTGAATAATTTGTTATATGCTTAGATTTATATTCAGGCCTTTTCATCCTTAATTATTAATTCAGCGGAGGTTCTAAAAATTACTTGTCACGATGTATCTGAGAAATACAACAAAAGTTAAAGAGCGATAACAATTTTTGCAAAAAAACTGCATAAATAAAAAAAAAGCTACTGTTTGGGGCAGAGTCGTTTGGGCCAGCAGTCTGTTTAAAAATATTTAAAAAAATATTTTTACACGTATCTGCCAGATACCGCGACCTCCGCAGGATTAAAATCTTAAATTAACATTTCTACACGGATATTGAAACAATACTTTTACGTTGGAAACAATTGTCATGAAAGAGAGAAACGGCGTTGCGTTACGAGAGAATCCCATGTTCCGGTACGCGGGCTGTGCGTAAATTTCGATCGAGAGACGACGAATCAATTAGTCCGCCAACCGATCCGTTAAATGATTTCGCCGCGGTCGAATCGATTCGCCGAGACGTCCGCGACGGGTCCGCCGGCGCCCTTTATCGCCCCGGGGAGAAATCGCGTAATCATCGCGCGTCAGCGTATCCTTACCGGCAGGATCGTCGGCTGCGCTCGCTCGGGCCACGGATATCCCGAACGATCCCTATTGTATTTCTCACGCGACGAAGATAAAGCTGACTTATTGTCGGATGAATCTTGAAATACGTCTTGGACGTAACGTCGGCTCGCAACGACGACGTCGGGACGTTATTATTATACGTTCCTTTTTCTCGTGTAGATTTCTTAAACTTGTACAGCGAAAGAATTTTCTCGAAGAATTTAGCCTCGATCTGATAGTCGGAACTTCGAACATGGATTTTGAAGAATTTTATTATAATTTTAGTGAAATTAGAAAAATTTTATAATATGAAGTATAGTTTGATTATTATAACTGTTTTAAAAGATAAGAATGAAAGGAAGAGCTTCTAAATTACTAAGAAAAAGAGTGTGGAAAAATTAAAATAGGAGATTAGGGTTGGGAAACTTTAATTAAATTAAAACATGGTAACATAGGAAGAAAACGAATAAATAATATACATTGAGAGAAGAAAATAATTACAATTATCATAATTTGACTATAATCTGTAGTCATTTTTGGTGTCAACTATATATATTGCAGTAATTTTACGAATTATAACTTTTATTATTACTACGTAAATAGTAAATAAATGTTTAAAAAATAGTAGTATTGTGCAATCAGTATAATAGCGATATACATTAGAAATGTCTATTGTATTTTTACCATATCTTGATATTTTACTGTACTCGTATTTAAAATTATTATACTTTATAAAGAAATTTTTTTATATAGCTGGTAGAGCACAATGTTATTATTACAATAATAACAGTATAGAAATAATAGCAATAAAAATTAAGCTCTTAGCCATAATTGTACCATTCAAACCTCTTTTCTCAATGTAAGAAAACAAGGGAAAATCAGGTTAAGACATTTAGAAATAAAGAAATATGTTATATCGAAAAAACAGAAAAAGTTAAAAGTTATTGTAAGGTGACTTCAGTCATGTGTTAGATTTTAGTTAATATGCATGAATGATAAATGTGTAAAATGAATGTATGTGGCTAAGACAGTGTAAATCAAGTCCCTTCTAAGTTAAAATAAATAAATTCTATTTTATACATTTAAAGATCAATTTTAACAATAAGAGAAAATTCTCTCCGTGCACTAATTTGTTAAACAGACGAATGAAACACGTACATTGATATGTTATAAGGAGTAATTATATAATAATTACAGATTGCGTGCTAATAAATTAGAAGCAACGGAGAAATCTAACACCTCATCATTAACTTATCGAAGAGTACAGAGTCAATTACGGCAACGAGATCAGTCGTGCGTTACGTCGGCCAGAACTCTCACTTTGAATGTCTCTAAGCTCGGCTCTGCAATCGGCTCGTCCGCCCGGCTCCCGACGCCTTATTATAACGCGCTTCTCTCCGGCACGGTGTGCGGCGCAACGGTACTTCTACCATACGACGATGATAATATTATCAGGCGGGCTGAACCGTCGGACGTGCAAATTACATATTGTCGGGCTAACGATGCGCCGTGCCGCGCCGCGCCGGCAGCTTCTCGCTCGCTCTCGGCCGTTTTTCGCGGCGATGCCTCCGCGCATTAGGGCGGATCGCGCTTTCTAATCCGCGTTCGACATCGCGATATACGAAACGACTCGGCAACCCGTTGTTTGATCGTCGGCGAGAGAGCGCGATCGCACAGATCGTCCCGATCTCTCGCGCTCGCCTCTTCGACCGCCCGCCGCACAAAGAGACTGGCCGCACTCTCTCGAGCAAAATTATCAGTCTCGTGGATTTTTCCCGAGTTCTCGAGTAATTGCACGTGTACAGTTGTTCTTTTTTTTTTTTAATCGTCTTTATCCTTGATTGATAGCCTTTATAAATTAGAAGAAAATTCTTTCGCGCTCGTGGTCATTCTCGACAACTACGCTCTCGAGGATGCTGCTCCGCCGAGGAATGTTGACACCTCTGCTCTCACGGCGGCTCGTCCGTTCCGCCGTGTTCCTCGAGCATTGTGTGTCCTTTCGCGGTCTCTGCGACGTTATGTGCCGGACAATAATCGCCGACGTCAGGGGGAAGGAAAGAGAAAGAGAGAGAGAGAGAGAGAGAGAGAGAGAGAGAGAAGTGAAAAGGACCTCTTGGTCGTCCTACGCTTCGGACTTCGGACAATGAGCGATCGTCGCGCGATGGATCGTCTTTTAATTCCTCACTCCCGCGGCTCTTTTTTCGCGAACGTCGGCTCGCTGGCCGGCGTCGGTCAAATGGAGCGTGAAACCATGGCGTGCTCCGGGAATCGCCTCGGCCCGTCGATCCTCTACCGTTTGCCGTGCATCTTTCTCAACCTCTGCCTGCCGCGGCGCGGCGTGCGAGTGGCGCTTTTGCGAAAAAATGCGATCGTCGGCGTTGAGCGAGCTCGCGGCGAAGAGCGATGCTTCGGGACAGCCGTAACGAACACGCGTTTGCCTCAAGTGCTTTATCTTCTAGCTAGAGAAACGTTCCTAGAGGTAAAATTTATATTCTTTAGTATCGTGGGGCGGTCCTTTAGCAATTTGCAGTCAATTTTATTAGTGAGAATTTCGAGGTACGCACCAATAAGCTCTTTAGAGCAGACAATTGAAAATGAGAGCCTTTTCACAAGTTAAATCTGCTGGCGAGGTCCGCTTTGTTCTAGTTTGGTTGAGCAAATTCATAGAGTGCAAAGGGTAACATATATTATACATTACATATATGTATATCGACGGGACATATGAGACTTCGGCCTTTTGCGCGCAATGAACATGTCGAGTAAAATGGAAACCACATGAATGTATGCGGCCAGGAATATGGAAGACCAGTCATCTCGTACATCGAGAATTTCGCTACAAATTATAATGCAACCCATTCGAAACATATGAATATATATACATATATATGTCTCTAATGAAAATACGAATTTTCGTTTGAGTGTAAGCTGCACGGCCACAATTCAATTAAGTCTCGTTGGACTATTGAAGAAATGGGATATGTTTTTTATAAATACAGAGCTCCGCGTCGCCGTATCGATAATTAAAAACATTTACCGTGTAACGTCACGGTATAGAGGAAGAAATTTAATACGAGGATTATTAATTCCTTCAAATCTGTTGAAAATTTTACGTATGAATATTAACACTGTGTGAGAAGAAATTTTTCTATTTTTATCATTTTTCGTTTTATGACCAGTCTTCGAAATTAATCCTGTTATATGTTAAATTTTACTGCAAGATTTAATATGTTTAATGCATCACTTATAGTGAGAGTAAAGTATTTGATATTTGTAAGTGTAATTGAACATTACAATAATATATTAGAAATTCTGTTTGTATAGTAATAATAATAATTATTATTATGTCAGTAATAATAATATGTAATGTATATACACGAAAAAGCAAATGTCATAATTTGAATATAATTACTATTAAAAATAATTATAATTTATAACCATTAGCGTAACATGTACTGTATTATTATTACTAATATTATAACAGTCTTACCTATAAAAGTAAAACTCACCGCAATTATTTTAATATTCAATTACAGTTATAATTATCAAATACTTTTCGTTCAGTGCAGAATACTCAACGCAACTTTTCCGTTTTCTTTTTTCTTTTATGTTTATGTAACATGATAAACATATAAAAAATTTTTTGCTGAAATACACTATATAACACCAAATGGAAAATGTGTGTAAAATTTTAAATTTCTGTATCTTTATTTGAAATGACGATCGAGATTTTCCAGATATTAGTTACTTTTGCACAGAATCAGCTCTTTTCTTCTTTTTACTAAGGTTAATTTTATCATACATTCTTATAGAGCAATCTTCGAGTTATCAGTAACACAAAAAAATTCAGTGTATTAAGTCATCCGTGAATATCGCTACTTGAAAATAGCGAGAGCGCATGCTGTTAGTGCTTTGAAAGCTATTTATCGAATAATTCATATTTAAATTAATTAAAGAAGATTTTTATTCATACTTTTAACTTGTTAATTAAAATGATTGTTTTAATAATCTAAAATAAATTGTGCTTTTTTTCTTATTTAATTTATAATCTCTATACTAATTTCTCTACTCTTATATAATATACATATCGTTATTATATTAAATTAATTTTGCGCTTTGTGTCCTATCTTACGTAATTACGCACGTTGCGTTAATGCGTGTTACGCAATTAAAATAAATATCATATAATCGGATTTACGTATTTGTATACATAAATTATTATACATTTGAAAGGATTAAATAAACTATTAAATACTTCTAATATTCTTGCTCTCAATGAAGCATGACAGCTTCGATATAATCAATTATCCGCATAATATTGAAAATTTATCGTTAATGATTCGCATGAAATCCGTATAAAATATCTATATATTATAAACATTCCGAGCGTTCATTTCTTCGTTCGGGAACTTCCTCGTTCGTAGGCACTTGCCAATGTTAACAGCCCACGTAAGGCGAGGCATAATATATGTTGAGTGCCGCGACCGTTGTTGATCGTATAAATAGCGTACACCGGAAATGTTGATCGGCGTCATCGCGGGCTGCGCAAACCCGTTAAAAGTGCCGGCCGCATAAAGATATCGGGGGGGAACGCCAATACTCTCTTTTCGAGGAAGTTTGCCGCTAAAGTAACGAGTATGTAACGGCAGTGAGGCTCGTCGCCGCGAAAAATGTTCGCAATCGGGTAGAAGCGGACCATTTGTCGAATCGCTCGACTAGTTTATATTCAAGAGTTCCGTTAATTCGTCGCGCTGCTACTGCTGCTGCTTCTGCTCTGCTTCTACTGCTCCAAGACGACGACGGTGAGGGCTTCGGATTATCCATTAGAGTTGGAGTGCGCTGGCGCCGCCGTTGTGGTATAAAGTTGGTAATCCGAACGCGGCGTAAACTAAATGCATAAGTAAATCCGATACTTTGCTCCGCCGTTCTCTTGAAGCGGTAGGAAGAGCAGTGGATCAACCGGTGGAAAAGGAGAGACGTGCATATCAATTCATTGTGATGCATAGTATCAATAATAGTAGAAAATGACTGCCTTATTTATCATGTCTATGAAAAAGAAAGCTTGAAATGTATTACAGAAAAAGCGCAAAGTTCTATTTTTTAACATATTTTACAATAATCTTTGTGATACAAAAAGATCTTTCTTAATAAACGTATTTTTATGATTTGAAAGCACCGAATTTCCTTCGATTTGCATTTATGTCGTATAAAAACATCGTCCAAGTCGAAATTTTGTCCTCTTTTTGATCGTAAGCTTCTATGTTAATTAATTTAATTGCTGCATAGAAGAAAAAAAACATTTTTGTTTTGAATATATCTTTATTTTTGGAATGTTAAACATTAAAATGAGATAAATGTAAACAGACATAATTTGCTTACGTGAAGAATTTTGTACAGTTTAAGAAGAAATTTATTCTCATTATCCAATAATAATTTTCATGAGAGTTGAGAGGAAAAATATATAGATAAAAAGTAACAATATTTTCAAATTAAGATTTAGAATTCTTTAACACTATTATTATCAAATACTGTACTTTCTAGATAATTATTACAATATTGAAATAAAAATATAAAATATTTTACTGAAATTGAAGATTACCAAATTTAAAAAAAAATATTAAATTATATATAAGCAAGAACATAGAATTTCTAGCTGTATATGAAACAATGGTCGCTAATAGAATGTACTAATTAATTAATGTTTCTCTTTGGTGATAACAGTATTATAAATGGTTAAAAGTAGCAGTTCTATATTTTATTATACTGAAAGAAATAAAACTTTAGAGGTATCAAAGCAATAACTTAACATTGTAACAAAATTTCATGATTCTACATACGAGTAGAAACTCAAGATAACGTATCATCGAAAGAAACAAATCTGACTGCTCGTAGTATCAAAAGCAGGACATTAAATTTGAAACATTTGAAAGTAAGGGAGAAATTTGCTCTCGTGCATACACGATGACGTGCATGATAGCGAGCCCGGCAACTGCCAGACTTATAATTTCGCCATTCCTCCTTGATAGCTACTTTTCATCGCCGTACGATCGCCGGCGTCGCCTTTTATGCGCTTGGAAGCGTTCCGAGACGGTGGCGTTGGATGATCTCGTAGGAAAATGTGAATAGTGGTGGAAGCGAAAGCGGACAAGGAAGAAGTGAGATACGACAGCGGAAAATCAGGAGGCACTCGCGATGTTCTTTCAGTCTCTTTCTAGATTAACGTCGGTAACGTTAAAATGGCATTAATCGCCTTCTAAGTGCGTGCTTTATTTAGTACCGTTGTTTTACGGAGATGCGAGAGCGCGGAATGAAACGAGGGCGAAATGGCGGGAAAAGGAATTACGTACTATGCTTAAATGAACAACAAAATTCACATTTTACGAAAAATATATATTTGAAATACGGCAATTATGTGTAAACTGTATTTCATGAATCTAGTGAGGTTTTATTATTTTATTTTTAAATACATATCTAAGAATACTTATGCTACACCGTCTAAATACACTATCGAAGTATTTGCCCATTTTATCTTTTTTAAATAAAGGATGGGATTTTTGACGAGTGAAGCGCCCTTCTAATCTTCTAGATATGATTGGATTTACTAATAATTTTGATGGCTTAAAATGTTATATGTAAATGTTGTGTATATAAAGGATATGTAGTAAAATTAAAACGAAATTTATAAAAGAGATACATACAAAATTCGGGATGCACAAATACTTTTCAGCAGTAATGTTGGACGCTCAAACTGATTGCGAAAGTGTCGCATCATTGTCATGATTAAATCCTATATAATTATTTTGATAATCCAACAATTAGTTTCAGATTTGTCTGGTTTGATTTTTAAATAGTTTAACAAAACTATTTTTTCCTTATAAATAAATATCTGTAATAAATATATTCGCAGTACAAGTAAATATATTCACAGGACTTAATAGAAATTTGTTGGTATTTGAAAACTAATGATTTAAAAACCGTTGGAATAAGATTCATAACAGCGGACTATAATGCAGGCGATGCTAAACATGTGATAATTGAATGACGAATGTGACGTGTGATAATAATATTTTGATTAGCAATAGCGTTAAACCGATACGAGAGACAAGAGGATCGAGAGTTATCGCTCTAACGATTAATTTCGAGCGTGGTAAATGTTTCGAAATTTCCGCGTAATTAGCCTTTTTCGTGAGAGTGTAATTTATGTATGGATGAAACTGCGCTTTTCTCTGCATAACGGACGCTGCCGTCCTGGCTTATTTAGTATGCTTTTGTTGCGGCGTGTTGCACAATCTCATCTGGAGAGCACTATGAGCCGCGGGAATGGTCCGTGATGTGTTTTTAATTAAACGCCTATTTAATTAAACCATTTAATTAAGGTCTCATAAATGTTGGGCGCTTACAATAACATCGATGCTCTCTTTCTAGCACTTCAAACACCGTCTAGAACGGACACCATTAACTGATTACTGCAACAGATAATTTTTTTTAAACTTATCTTCAAAATCGTGATAGTTGTGGGACAACGTGATATTTCGAAGAATTTTACTATGATATTAATACAATATTAGTGAAATATAATTGTTATTAATCATGCAAGTTATAGTTATTGATTATTACCACGTAAAAAGCAAATTAAAAAAAAAGAATTATATTTACTATAATTGCATTTATTATGATACAAAAATGTTTATTTTATTTATAATATTTTGGTATTTTACTATATTAATATTTATAAAGTTATTGCAATTTATAGTAAAATTTTTTCATAAAACTATAAATAAAAATTATTGTTACTAGCATTATATCAGTAATATACAGTTATAAAAACAGAGCTCTCAATTATAATTATGTTATCATGCAATTTAATCAGAAATATCAAACATTTTTCATCATCAATATAGTGAGTGGGAGGTATTCATAAACCAAAGAAAATCACATAATATTCTTCGAAACATGATTGTATTACGACTACCATGATTTTAAAAGTAAATTCTAAGAGAAAATTCTCCCCACTGTAATAACTGTTATTCTTTTCACTCGTTCTCGAAGAGAGAGGAAAACATTTCACCGGCATTTCAAATGGTAACAAAAAAAATAAGCAAATTTCAATTTTCCATAAAACTAATCACTGTAAAGGTTGATCGAAACGAGCACGTAATTACAAAATGTTAGTTAATCAAACTCGTTATACACGTATTATATCGAGTTGGCAGATTAAATGATTAACTAACATCTTGTAATTTTATATTCGTTTTTGACTCATTTTTACAATTGCTGATTAATTTTATTTAAAATAACGAGCAGGATATTTAACTTGATTTTCAGTTTTTCACATCGATTTCATCACAGTTTCAAAATTCACCAATTACGGCGAAGATTACAGGTGCGAAGATTTTATTACGAGATTCATTACTGGAAAGCCATACGGTCTGCTCTTCGTTCCGACTTCTCTCTTTCTTTCTCTCTCTCTCTCTCTCTCTCTCTCTGTCTCTTGCACTTTACGATGATCCTGGAAGAAGATAATTAAGCGGAACGGGCTTAATCGCGAACAATAAAGTTTGACCCGGTCGAGAAACGGTTGTTCCCTCACGAATATCTCGGAAAAATCAGGTCGGCCGGCATTGCCCTTTGCACATCTACATGCACGCACGTGCGTTCATCGTTTAGACGATTAATCAACGGTGTTTGCAAACGAGAGGGGAAGGGGCATTTTCTTCTCCCATGAGACCGCGCGGTGAAAAGAATCGAATAACGTGCTTCGCCACACGTGTCTCGATCCTCGCGGGCATTGATCTCGATTCGATCTTGATTCAATTATGTTACATGCCCGCGTAATAGCGACAGCATGTATGCGTTCGTGAAATGATGTCGCGCGCGATTGATAAATATGACCAAATGGCACAATCGAACCAAACCGTAAATTCATTCACTCTTTCGTAATTTATTGCGTGTTGTGCTGCGAGTTATTCGGTACGAAACATTAAACAAATCGAATGAACATAACATCGCGATAAAATTACAATGGCATCTCGATACCTATCTACATTGTTTGTCATCCAATTAAGGTCAAAGGTTTTGTAACATCCCGTATTTAATTATCAGATCGGAAACATCATACCAACGCCATGTGATGTCGTTTTAGTCTAATCGACGATGTATCTTGGCTGTCATCCAGAAAATCGCGAATAATCGGCACGAGCTGGGATGATTCGCCAGTGAAATGGCGATGGATAATTGCAGGAATTTAATTACGTCGAGTCCCGCGCGCGCATAGAATATTGCACATAAATCTCGAATGCGACGAAGACTAGGTGATTCGCTTAATTGAGACTGCATTTCTCGTCGCGCGAGTTTTCCGTGGCGCGACAGATTGAAAGGTTTCTTTTTCCATAAATCTGCGGATTAGCGAGATAGCAATACGCTTTTGATTTCAGTCGAGCTTTGTCTCAGAATTTTATTGTTTTATAGTTTTACTTTTTGTATTGTTCCGTAAATATTTGATTTTGTTACAACGTTCCTTGACATAATCGTCGTCGACGTCGCATTAGATTACATGTTGCGATTACATTAGATTACATTAGATTAGATTACATTCTAGTTAATTACAAAGGGGGTTCTTTACTCCACTTTTGTAAAAGTTTCTAATTGTTAATCACAACTATTTATGTAACGTTTATTTAATATTTATTTTATATGAATTACTTATTCGAAATAATCAGTTATGTTTTTCAAATGTTAAGAAAAATTTTTCAAATTTGGAACAGTTATTTTTTTCTAATTTTGCATGAAGACAATATACTTTTTGCTTTCTGTTTCTTAGTTTATGTCTGTTATTCTTTTGCTCACTATTTTACCAATAAACGTGTCTTTTTTTGGAATTCATGAATTTTTTTCTCATCAGTTTCGATAAAACAATGCACAAAGATAGATAATAAGTAAAAAACAAAAACAGGCATTAAAGAGAACATGGATTAAATGTTTATCAAGTGTTAAAAAAATATTTCTTGAAATGTTAAACTAAACGCATTTTTAATGAAAAAAAGGAACTCACCTCATAATTTTTAACATTTTTAAAAATGTTTTTAAATTTTACACTTATTCAATCTTGTTTCGTATATTTTGTTTGTCGTGTTTTTAAAACTATTTTTTAAACGTCAAAAAACATTTTTTTG
This sequence comes from Solenopsis invicta, assembly GCF_016802725.1. Taxonomy (NCBI): domain Eukaryota; kingdom Metazoa; phylum Arthropoda; class Insecta; order Hymenoptera; family Formicidae; genus Solenopsis; species Solenopsis invicta. The sequence goes on from NC_052665.1 coordinate 3,218,319, forward strand.
ATCGTTTTTAATATTTTTTAAATAAAAATTTTTCAAACAGTATTTGTTGTTGTTTAATCAAGTTTGTTTTATAAAAAAAACTTGATTATTTTTAACATTTTTAGAAATGTTTTTCAAGTGTTTTAAAAAATATTTTTGAAAACATTGTTAATTGGAGTTACACAGTGGAGTTGAACAACTTCACCCGTATAAACTTTGATTCTCAGATTTGTTACAAATTAATGATTCTGTTTGATTTTAATTGCGATACATTTACGACATGTAAACAATTTATTGTCCTATTAAATTTAATATCTTTTGATTAGAGGCGAGAAGGGTAACATGACGATCTTAAAGTTTGTCGATTGTTTCTAATTTCTGTGATAATGTAAAAATAACAATCGATTTTTTTTATATTTACTAGAGTCTTGTTTATAACCAGTAAAAATTAAAAACTGTTAAGTATACTAAAATTTTTAAAAATTTAGATTTTTTTAGAACATGTCAATTTCATCATCTGCTCCCATATGCTGGAAAAGATTATCGAAATAGATATTATTTTTTTTAACAAAATATTGATTATGTTGTGGTTGCAAGCTATCCAAAGCTTGAAAATGGCTGATTATGTTCGATATGATTTTAAACGTAATAAGCACGTTACAGCTCGGAGTTTATATATTTCATCCAATTAATTTGGTCCGAGTACGGCCATTTCCTTTCGCCAGTACGCAAACTTAAACAAGATCAATGGAACAATACCAGGGACATGGATCGCTCGATCCGTATTGGTGAAACTATCTTTTATCGAAGGATTAGCAAACTCGTTAGCTCGGTCTATATTAATATACAGTTACTGCGGTCTATTCCTATTAATATGTATATAGCATGTCGTTTTGCGTAATGGAAATGCTCACTTTTGCTCTTAAATATATAAGCTACTATTCATCGTCAATTCTTATTTCAAGTAATGTCTTAAGATCTTAAGACGGCACTCCGATTGGTAGATAATATCTCACCGTATAATTCGAGCCTCGAGTAACGACAAACGCGATTTTCGCGGCGCGTTATCTCTACCATCCTTGAAATTCTGATAACTGTCGCGACCCGCCAGCGCGCCTCCGGCCAGCCTGACCTCCGGAATTAAGAACGACGAATGGCTTGGCTCCATTGATTACCGTTAACCCCGCCGGTAGAACAGACCGTCGAAGCGAAATCTCGCGCCGCGGTGTCCCGTTATGCGATTGATAATGCTCGCCGGCGCGCGCGGGTCAATTTATTATGTGCCGTCTATGCGATGTAAATCACACCGCGCCGTGACGAAAATATCTCGCGCTTTTTGCCCAATAATCTTGGCGTACGTAGTGCGATTTATCTCGCGCGTAATCCATCGCGATCAAATTGTCGGAGATAAATCCGACGGAGTCGTCGCGTTCGTAGCGCCGCGCCGACTTATTGCGCGAAGATGAGCGCGTTACGCGTTCTGTCACCTCCATTTATCCGAGGGAATATTACTTTCATTTAAGAGCGTACATCTTCCGATTCTGCAAAGTTTAGCACACGATGGGAAAACTTGTCGCTTTATTTGTCGTTCGTCAGCGTCGCACTTTGCGATTATAGTAATCTATGTAATTGAAGTTTATTACTCAAGTTTGCCGGGGAAACTGTCGTTAAAATCGAGGGATGGCGAGAGAGACAATTAATCAACAAAACTGGTTATATTGTCTGAAGATAGAGCATTGTGATTTATATCACAGTGTATACATATTGTACCTCAATAGTAACACAAGCAAAAAAATTGATTTTTAAATTATTACCATAAATTGGGATAAAGTTATTTAATTGTCAAAATTATTTAAAACAATTAAAATTATTTTCTGATAGGCTTTATTTTGAAAAACTTCAATTACAAAGCAAAGTGGGCTATGTATAAATGGAATCGATTAGAGAGAGAGAGAGAGAGAGAGTTTGGCTTCTGAGAGGCTCAAACAATAGCTGACGGTAATACCGAGATTACGGACACTTATAACTACTAACCCTTGTCTTGGGTCAGTATACGAAGGAGTAACGCGTGCCGCACAAAGGATAGGCCAGCGCGCCGACACACGCGTATTCAACGCGCGGGGTCGACGACGTGATCCTGGACGAGCGACGGACGGGTCGAAGACCGGCCGTATCACGCCTCCGCACACACGGTCAACTACCAAGGAGGCGACCGGGCTAATTCCATTACACCCTTTGTTGTTTACTGCACCCGGGGATCGTTGGCGATCTCCCCTTTGTCCCCCCTCCTCGCCTTTTCTCTCTCTCTCTCTCTCTCTCTCTCAACCCTTCGCGAGTTACGCGTGCACAGGAGAGATCGCGTGTATACGCTCGCGCGAACGTATCCGTCCGAGGACGACCGTATCGCCGGGGCCGCGGGGAATTCAGATCGAGCCTTTCGCGTAATACGCGCATCTTGTGTCTCGCTCACCTCATCTTTCTCTCTTTCTCTCTCTCGTCTCTTTAGTCACGAGAATCCGCGTTATCCCGCACGCCGATTCGCGTGCCGACGAGCCGACAGGGAGGCGCAGTCTGACTTGCGTTTACGTCTGCTCCTCGAGACCGCGCGTGTCTTCCTCTAGATGGGATATGCGCCAAGTACTTACTGTTCGTGCCAAGAAGTTTTCCAAGCATCTTTCGGGGCAGGCGATCTCGATAAATTTCGTGCTGTAATGGTTATTCTATCTACCGCATTTTTTTGTGAAAATATTTCAAATGTCTTATCGTAAGATAAAAACATTCTATCTTTTCTCCCTTAAGTCTTGAAATCATAATGATTCGTTATTCCATATTATTATAATATCGATAATGAGTTATTACATTGTTACACTGAGGGAAAAGTATTTGATATTTGCGATTATAATTGAATGTTATAATAATTATATGATCAGGAGCTTCATTTTTTACTGTTATTGCTATAAGTTAGTAATAATAACAATGTATTACATGGATTAAAAATATAATAATAAAGAAGACTCTCAAAGTTAAAAACAAAAGCAATTTGAAGAGAGGCTAATAAGACTCAAAAATGCAGATGATAGAGCGCAAAGTTACAAAATTTTAATAGCGTTTATTCTTCATGGAATGAACGTTTCGACTTTCTTTGGAGTCATCATCAGCATTATAATTTATCGATAAAAGTACTAACTTTCTGTTTTTTCCATATTGGAAAATCTTGTTGGAAAAACAAAATATAATTTAATTAGGTACCTTTTGATGTACATTTTGATAAACTTCCACGAATAGAAATTGATCGAAACGCGAAATATCCTTGATTAAGAGTTAAAAATAAATTACAGATTTTTAAAAATAATCTGTAGATGTATAATAAAATATATTTAAATTTTAATAATATTATTGAAAAACTGTAATTGAAACACGTTTTAAATATTGTGTTCGAAAGTTGATATAGGTACATCGATTATAATATATAAAACCGATGCTAAATTGACACGTTTTAATTAATAAAATGATTGATTTTTAATAAATTGGTATTTTATTTATTTAATATTTTTATTAAAAATTTAATATCTTTGACTGATATTGAAATATTAACTCTATTAATCAAAGATGATCATTTCAATTTTTTGGAAGAAAGTCATTAATACTGACACATTACTTTATTTTTGCGTAATATTTCTTAAACAAAAACTAAAAATGAAACTTTATAAACATGAATACAAACCAAGAAGTATTTTTTATTAGTTAAAGTTTTATACGAATTATAGCAGTTTCATATGAACGTACGCTTTGAGTTTTTATTTCTTTAATTATTTAAGCAGATTATATTTAATCAATAATAGTACAGTGCAATATTTAATTTCCGAGAAATAAAGGGGGGCCGTTTTAAAAAGACTGGTATTGCCGATTTTTTTTTTATCAAATACTTTGTTTTCAATAGAATGGTATAAAGGGGTAGGTCAGCGAGCAATAAAAAAGATATAACAAATACATTATAATTTCATAACGCAAGTATTACACTGTAATAAAAGGAACGTTTCTATTTTACTTCATCATTTTAAGTCATCTTCAGCTTAATAACAATAATTTACACAATATAACCTTTTCTCTCAATATACGCGCGCGCATTTGTATATTAGTCCCATGTGCATCCGTACAAATCAGGCGAATTCCGTAGAGGAAGATATAAGAAGAGAAGTAACAGTGAGGGATGGATTCTTGTTCTCAGATTTATTTAAAGATCAATAACCACGAAATGCACTCGGTTCAAACAGGTGAGTCTTTCGATCTAGCTGAACGATCTTTAGCACGTAGGGATGGAAGTCGATATCACAGTACGCTCGATGCATCGCGTGTGCGGTCAACAGCAACGTGCACGCGACCTTGCAGTTGCTCTTCTTCGCCATTTCGCTCGGCCCTGCTTTATTCGCGGTCGGAGGGGTGGGGGAAAGTTATCCTTAACTAACGTGGTTAACTATTCCACGGATGAATTTATTGATTGGACGCAGATCGTTTGTTAATTATGGATGGCGGGAGAACGGCTGATTGGAAACCGTTCGGTAATCGATCGAGTGGGACACGAAGCCGGGGGATACGACGGACGCGACGGATCCCAGCGATTGGAGGACCACTTAGTTGAAATGGGTCTGGGGAAAAACAGGATTAGCGGAGGAGGGATATATATCGTCGCTTACGGGGGGCGGCATCACGAAAGGGGAGTGGAACAACGGGACGAAGTTTCCGAATCGAGCGCGCGCAAGCACAGACTTTATTGTGCCGCTAATGGAAGGTGCGCTGCGCGATTTTTTATAATTGAAGTTGGAACTTCGCGGTTATGAAATTACGTATCTCTGTTACGTCGTAGCAGTGCGGACGGAACGCATAAAAATCTTTCGTTCGCACGCTAGACGGCGTAGACGATCGAGAATCATCGCGGATCCACGGATGAGTCGAGCGAAATACATTTGCTCCTTGTATCGCGGCACATTTTAATTGCAGCACCAACCACGTGGTCCTATTTACGTGTCGAATCGAGAACGCGCTCCGGCCGCACCACTCGCACAGGGCGTTTTCGACCGCCATAATGGAAACACTTACGCACGCTTGGTTCATTAGCGGCGGGCGAAACTGCAGCCGTATAACTTCCGCGAGTTCTGCAATTGTTTCCCCGGCTAATTGTCTTATCGAACCACCTCGCCGCTCGACCCGAATCGCTTCGCCCGGCGCGGTCGTCGCGTTGCAACGCGCCGTAAAAGTCTGCCGGGTAATCGGAGCGCTCGCCCTCGAAAGACGACAGAAATACGATTCGCTTTTTCTTCGTCACGGCGCGGCGCGTCTTAACGAGCAGCGATGAGCCTCGAGGCAACGATTTACGAAAGCTTTCGATAACGTAGGTGCAAGAACATTTGCGGCGCTGACAGTAACAGAAGTCGCTTTACGATCAACCTGTAAATCAATTAAATCCTTTCGTTTCCATTGTAGCTGTGTTATGAAATAATGAAATAAAATGTTATTGTGGTCTAGATATCTTCTCTGCGAATATACATTGGTTCTTTATGTAGAAGGCTATAAAACTTTACGCTTGTATATATAGCACGTATTTTGATATTTAAAAACTTCTTGTTAATATAGCGTATTATCGTCTTTTATTTATACTGCCGTTACGAACCGTTAAAAATTATAAATAAATGCGATAAAAGAGCTTGCGGAATTATAACTTCCTTGAAATGTTTTAAATAAATTTTAAAGGTAAAGCAAGGTTTATACTTTGTATAAAAACTTTGCCATTAAAATTATCAACATAGTTGTAATAAAAATAATATCCAGAAAATAAATTTGAAACAAGTGTTTTCAAAGTTTAAAAATGTTTTTATTGAGTTATTTGTGTCATGTGCAAAAAACATAAATAGATATTTTTAGTAGTTGTTAAATAATTTGGAAATGAAAAAGGATGAAAAATACTGAAAAGTTTTGATGTAGAGCATTCTTAAGAATCCAAATGTGTTCAAGATACTAATTTCATATTTTCTTATAAGAGCAAACGTCACACGTCAGAGGATGTAATTTTTATAAAGAATTTTTGTTAAATGATAATTTCCTGAAGAGGAATATCTTTTTCATACAGTTTTACTTTCAATTACGATTTTATATAGCTTTTATGAAGTATCAAACACTTATATTTTTTCATAAATGGAATTCTTTTGTCTGTATTAATTTTATTTGTTACTGGTATTTTATGTATAAAAAAAGTATTAAAAAAATATATAAGATGCCAAATACTTTTGCAATTAAAATTGAGAAAGGCCAGTACACGGTTGTAGCAAGATCTTGGTGCTGAAATAATGGTTCTTGTGTGATTTTACGTACAATTTCGAGTTCTTTTCAATTGTATGCATTACATTCAAACACAGGTCTTAAGTTTCATCAGAAATGTAATATCACAGAATTAAATTGTAATCAGTTTGATAACACCTCAGCTAGGATATGAACGCCACAGTAATGGCGCACAATTCAAAAGAATTATAAATTGTATGTAAAATCTCAAAAAACATTATTCAAGATTATTTCTAGGATCTTGTTATGACCGTTTACTAATCTTTCTCGATTGTATCATATACAAATGGCGTCGTAATTATCGCTAACTCTTGGTTATGGGTACAGTGCATTTGCAGAAACGCCCCGAGCTCTCGTTGCGAGTACGTCGCGGTTGCCTTTATTTATTGCGCGTGATCTGGTTGTATAATTCTACGTGGCATCGCGCAAGAGAACAAGATGATCATCATGTCGCATAATCGAAAACGCTGAGTCCATTCGCGTGCAGGGAGGTCACGCGCGAGCTCCATGAGCGAAAATAGGCGTTCGGTCGTGTCCCGCGACCGCAACAGGCCACCGTTGCGGATGATTTACGCGATTCCAATGGACACGATTCCGCATTAGCGATCCTCCACCCGCGCGATAATTGAGCATCTCGCGTGCAGTATGGTGAAATAATATGCGCGCTGCAGGCGTAATATATTCGAATGCGAGAGGACAACCCTCCCTTCCCCTGAACCGTGTAATCTTCGGTTTTGTGAGCGATTATTTTTTTTTATAAAGACTTTCGAATAAAGACAAACGCCGAAAGTCCACGTTTGTTCTTCTTAGGAGAAGAAAAGCAAGTAAGGAAGTTTGCAACGGATGCACATGCGACAGAAAGTGTCCGTCGATCTCTCCCGTCTACCTTGAATATTTGGGAGATATTTCAGTGCACTACGTGCTGTATCCACAGAAAAAATTACTACTATTAAATCAAAACTAATATCCTATTTAACACATTGTTTCATATGAGCAACGATATAAAATCTTTAGAGTTTAATAACTTTAAATGTTAGCAAGTAATTTTAAAAAATTTAATGTAATTTTGTATTAATTTTTTTTAATATTACAATTATCTAAAAAGTACAATATAATTTGATACTGATGGTATTAAAAATTCTAATTTTGATTTGAACACGGAAAGAATAATTTTGTTAATAATTAATAATTTAAATAACACTGTAAAACCTTCAAAGAATTTGATAATCTCATATTTCAGCAATTAATAATTTTAATTAAATGTTGTAATAGTCGTCTAAAAAGCATGATTTTAAAAATAATTTAAAAAGTATTAAAAATTCTAATTTTTACTTTGAAAATATTTTTAGAATTAAGAAAAATTTATTTCTCTTGTGAAACTACACAAAATTTCTTTACGCAAGCAAATTAAAAGGTCTGTTTACGCGCTAAATAAATTTCATTTCAATATTTATACTTCGAAAATAAAAATTTCTCGAAACATGAATATCCTTTTTTCTGCGTCACAAAAATGCTTGAAAGTATACGTTTTTTTTATCTGTAGTCTTTTTTATTTTCTTTTTATAACTGGCCGTAAATATGCGGCCTTCCTTACAGTCCTCACTGTGTATATATCTGTCTTTCAGTACTTAATCGCCCGGTAATAACGGCTTTAAAGGGTCGTTACGCGGAACGTTGGTTACGCACTTTTTATTCTCGACGGCGACTGCGCGTTCGCGTTATTTGCCTTTGCGCTCCGTTGCCTTGATTGCGCGGTGGCGCGAACTTTCCAGCTTTCGAAGCGCTTTAGAACGCGAAAAATGATAGCTAGGAGCACATCCTACTCTTATCTATTGTACAATACCGCAATTGGAATTTTCTCCTTTTCAAAATCGGTTTGATACATGTATTTAAGCAAGCGGATTTATTTAGGACTTGTCGAGAGCTTAATTGCGACTTTACGTAGAATACATCTGTCCTAAATCGTATCCGTGTTCGTTTTAGTCAATCGAGTCCGATCCGCGGTTCTGGGAATGTATACACCTGTGATACGGAATCCGAGGTTCACCTCTGCTCTCGCGTCGTTGGCTATGAATATGATGTGGCGCACTATGTAAATTGTACTGTGTGCACACGCGGCAAGTCGTAACAAGCCTCCGCATAGATACGAGGAGTCAGTGAATAGATGAACCCCCACGTACGTTGAAAAAAAATAAACAAAGCTTGTTCCGAATATTGAAAACTGGATAAAAAAATAGAGCCTTCCTGACAGGTTGAAGGGTAAACAAAAAATTTTTTGGAACGTTGAAAGATAAACACAATTTGCATCGATAAATGAAAAAGTCACAATTATATTTAATTTGTTTGGATTCTCGCAAATCTTGTCGGGCACTCGAAATAGTTTGGCTGTTTCAGTGGTCTTTGAAACGTTCTCTAAACTAAAAGTCTTGGTCGAATGTACTAGAGAAAAATACAAAACCAACCGCGCGTGCGATTTAATTTTAGCTCAAATTTTGCGAGAGAACTCATTTTGTTTTATGCTCCATCCCTTTAATATACAGGTTTTTTAATCCTTCCACCGCTAGAATAGAAAAACGAACATTAAGAATATCTGTATTTAAAAAATTTTAAATATTAAAATAAGATTATATAGCACATAGAATAAACATAATTTGTTTACATGCTATACAAAGAAATTTTGTATAGCATCATTAAGAGAAAAATATTCTCATTATTTAATAATAATTTTCATGAATTGAAAGAAAAAGGTATCAAGTAGAAAATATTTAAAACAAGAATTAGAATTGTTTAATACTATTATTATTAAAATAATAATCATATTGTTCTCTTTAAATAATTATTTATAATATTGAGATAAAAATATAATATATTATTTGCTGAGAGAAACTCAAGATTATAAAATTATTTAAATATATATACACTAAGAGAAAAAAATTATTAAATTTTAATAAATATTGGTTTGAATACTTGCTTACTTTTTACTAAATGTAAATAAATATTTATTATTTAATACAAATGCCGCTAATTTAACTAATTTTTTTTTTTTATTGAGTAAGTATTTACTATACTATAAATAAATATTTCATTGCAAGTATTCAAACAAATATTTATTAAAATTTGGTAATTTTTTCTCAACGTATATACAGACAATATTACATATAAGCAAGAATCCAATTTTTTGTTTATATGTGAAACACTAATTATTAAATACAATATATTAGTTTTAATTTGATACTAATGTGTTTGACAGTTTTCTTCGTGCGCGCCCGAATTCGACCGATTTAAAGAAACTAATCCCGGGCTAGAAGAAAGTAATAAATGAAAGCACAGACACCAGGAATAGATCGGGAGACACAAGCAGGGGGATGCCAGAGACGTCACGTTTCGGTCATCAATATCGCTTTTTGTCGGCGGGCCAATTAGTCGCGAGTAACGACGTTACAGCCGCGTCGTTGAACGCGTCGAGATTCTTCGGTGCCCTGTCTTATTCCACGCGCTCTCACGACCAAGGGAACACTCTTTATCTCTCTCTCTCTCTCTCTTTTTCTCTCTCGCACCCTTCCGCAAGCAGTACAAGCCACGAGGCGAGTGCGCATTCACCAGCTCCGCGACTCGACGACGTCGCGTCGCTTTCATCCGGCCGGAATTGCGACAACTTTACCGTCCGATGAATGAACTTCTCGAAGTGCGAAGTTAGATGGACGAGATCTCCTCGTACAAGCCCGGCTGCAATTCAATTAGCGATCGCGCGCCAGCGATTCTATCCTTCGCGACGGCGGTTATTATTTAAATGCGAATCGTGTAATCCCGCGTGAGTTCTCGGTGAGCCGTGACGTCGATTCACCGTCGTAATTTTATCTTCCCAATTAAGACGGTTAATCTAGCGACGTAGTGAAAAGAGAGTTTCCATCGTTCGCCTTAATGCGTCATTATTACGAAGAATACTCTAAACGTTTCGAGAGAAGCGTTCCGCTAATTTATTGCGACGTTAAACAATAGTTGCAATCAGTTTCGCATGACGGACGGACAACAACAACAACAGCTCGCAACTATTAATCCCGGTGTGACGGTACAATGGCTTCCACGTAACGATCGGCGTCGATTGAATTTCGTCAGCGTGAAGCCACGAGGGCACGATTAAGCCTCTTGCGCCTCAAGGCGCGCCTAGTTAAGGCAACTGTATTATCGATTCATAGCAGTTGCATAACAGCGAACTCTCCGAGGGGAAACCGCCTCGGCGGCCGTCTTACGTAACCGGAATTTCCGCCTACGATAAGCCACGCGGCACCCGGTTGGTTTGTAATTCGGCGGCGTGCCGCGCCGCGCCGCGCCGCGCCGCGCCGCGCCGCGCCATGCCGAGCAATTTGTCGCGTTAAGCCGGCATCCGAAGGGCGATGTTATGCGTTTCGCGGGGAAAAATGAAGATCCGCGGTCAGAGAAAGAATAAAAACGCGCCTGAATAATCCGGCCATTTTTCGCACATCAACGACTCGAACCTCAATCGAAAAAAGAATCGCCAATAAATCCTGATAAAGCTTAGATTTTTTATCGATCTCCAACTCGAATTGTCAAATTCATAATGAAGATACAAGACTTTCTGCTCGCTTTTCGCCGAAGGCACTTTACTTTGTTAATCGTCGTGTCGCCTGACGCGTGTCAGGTGACATTAAAATTAAGCGATATTTTGTAGCGTAAACATTTGAAACGGAGCACGTAGCTTCGCGCAAGTTCCCAGAAATATCGGGCAACGTAATTACATTAATTTTCCACGTAATTATAAGTTGAAAATTTATTCATTGCAATGTGATTGCGGAGCTTTGCGCGTTATGTACACAAATCGACCAGATTTGTGAGAAAAACAATTGCTTTCCTACATGAAATTTGCTGAAAATTTAACATATTGTTTATCCGTTAATATTCTCTTTTAAAAATTAATTTTTAATGCAATCCAATATTACACGGAAAGAACGGTTTTGATAAATTATTTAAAATTTTAACAACAATGCGTCGGACATGTAAATACGTTTATAGAATTTTATTTGATTAAAAACGCACGTAAGAATATAAATGACAATCACAATTGCCAACGACATTCATATCATCGTTCCACTATCGTTCAGAACACGTTAAAGCTTTGTAAATTAATTGATTAATACATAATTTCAATACGAAGATACTGCGTGGAGATCCTCTCATTGTCTTCCATTTTTTAATCAAATTTTATTCTTTTGAGCTTAATATTATAAATTAAATTTTTAATTCTAAAACATTAGCTGGATACAGATCTGAAAATAATTTTTTTAAACCATTGGAATAATTATATAGGACGCTCGAGCTAGTTGCTACAATGTCGAAACTTTTTGCAGCATTGCTCATCATGCTTGAACGTCCATCATAATTATTTTAATAATCCAACAAAATTATTTTCAGATCTGTATCTAGTTAAATTTTTAGACACTTTAGCAATTCGTTTTTTTTCCGGTTACCACGATGCTTTTTATTATTATTTTTTTGTTGCTGCTATTAAAATACCTGTTTTTATAAATCGTGCAATATTTTTTGATCGAGAATCACTTGAAACGTTTCATTTCGTTCGTAATGCTTTTTTTTCGACACGATACCGAAATTTCGGCAATATCCGCTTGTAAAACGCATTATACCGAACCGCCCGATCGTTAAATCGGAAATGAGTTCTTAATCCCGACGCGCCACGTCCGACGATATCCGCGGCAACTCTTCGCTTATTTGCCTTTTTCGCTGGGAAGTAATTCGGATTTTATTACGCGCGTGATCCGCCGCTACGCGATTAGCACCTCGATTTCGCGTGTGCTGAAAATAAAAAAGTCAGCGCAAATGCGATTTTATTTTATAGACGTCTTACACAGAACGATAATCCCGAAGTACGCCGTGACTCGCAAAGAAAAACGTGTTTTAATATAAACTTTTAATCAGCCTCGCTCGTTTTAGTGGTTTTGCATTTTATTTTCCGCATATTTTTTTCTATCCGGTGTGTTAATATATTTTTAAATTCATAATGTCGACCGAAGTTGGGTTATTTTTTGAATTTCTTTTTTCTGCACTATAAAAGATAGAAGATTTTTCTACATTATAAAAGATTTTGTAATTAAAAATGACAAAATGTTATTTGACTCGAGAATTGATTTAAACTTGATCCTTTAATGTTGCAAGCGCACCAATACGATACGCGTCGTTTCAATTGCAGAAAATACAACGCGAATACAATGCGAACAGATCTTGTTAAAATAATCTCCTGAAAAGCGCAACAGTCTCCATATATTCTAATCGCTTAAGCCGATGAAACTCGATTCGCTCGTCGCGGACAGGATCTATTTATCCGGCACAAAGGTCACTTTCCGTACCACTATTTTCGCTCTGTTTTATTAAGGATGATAAATTCCGGAAGGCGTGTCCCGTTGCGGCGTTTCCGCGCCTTATTCCACCGGGACTGCCGAAAAGTCGGTGGAGAAAAGCCGGGCGAAATTTATTCGTTGCGCGCATGTACGACGAGCACGTGCACGTGGAACGACTGCGAACGTTCCCGTTTCCACGCGTGTCAACGAAGCCGGCGAGGACCTCGGACCTTTCGGAGTCACTTCGCTTTCCACGGAAAAATCCACGACCCCGATCCGACGTCGGGGGCGCCCTATCGTTTCGACCGGTCGTGCAACTGATTCGTATGAATTTGGATGGCACCCGGTGCTGAATAAATCCCGAACACGGACGCTATCGGGACACAAAGATATACGGGGCACCCCGCAAAACTTGCAAACGTACAGCGGAATTTTATTTTGGCAAAAATTCCCTTCCCGCCAGAACGGCGCGGCGTGCAAATTTATTCGCGGAATTCCGTTCGCCATGACTTTTTAATTTTTAGCATTAAATATTAAAATGTCACCTGGCGAATGAATCCAAATTTTATATACTGAAATGTGCCACAGATAAATTGAAAGACAAAGCCTTTTTGTTTTGGTGCCCGCGTAACATCGCGTGCATACCGTACGAAAGTATAAGTGAGCCTTTGTCAAATATATTCACGTTCTTGGAGCGCGTTTTATAGAGGCTATCGTCTTTTTCGATTTCCGGAGATGTACAGCATTTCGTATTCCATGCGTCGTTCTTGCAGGCCGATAGGATCAACAAAATCTTCGTAGCAAGGGAACCTCAACGATTCGATGATAATGGCGTCCTGATGCACGATCGATATCGTTTTTTATTCGATGGCAAGCCTACGAAACGCGTCTCATTCACATTTAGAAAAATAAAACCGGGCGAGATTTCCGCGGAAAGAATAGAAATCGTCTGGTTAGACGCGGTACGAATCGATCGGGAATACTGATGGCATTTCATATAATTTAATCGTGGAATTAAATACGCAGAAAGAAATTAGAATCAAATCAATAATGATTGTCTCATACATAAGCAAGAATATAAAACCTTTAGAGTTTAATCTTAAGTTTCAGCGAAATATTATATTTTAATTTTAATGTCATAATAGTCATATAAAGAACATTTTAATTTAAAGATATTGTTATTTTTAATATATTTTTTCCCGATATCTTTTTCTTTCAATTCATGAAGATTATTATTGAATAAAAATTATTACTGAATAAATATATTTTTCTTGATAAAAGTGTAAAAAAAAATTTGTATGTCAGCAAAAATTGTGTCTGTTTAATTATCAAATTCTTTAAAGATTTTATATTCTTCATGTGAAACAGGTGATTTGATGATACTAATTTTTTTCCGTGTATATCAGAAAGGTTTAAAACTTCGCGTGTTATTCTTCGTTTCGCAACCAATCAGAATTTAAGTTACATATTTTTATTCTAACAAGTGCTATCAGTGAATATCGATATAAAAAAAAAGAAAGATGGGTCTGTTTCATCGTTTCACAAAAATCTGTCGTATGTTTCGTCGGGCGACGGGCTGTCTGATTCGCGGGAATAAATCTCTTCCGGCAACTCCTGAAAATCCAACGGGGAAAATCCATGTGGTAAATCTAGCCTTCTCCGTCCGCAGATCCACAAGATTTCGCGGGTTTTATCGCGTTTCTGTTAGAGGACTTTTCTCGAGTATAGGATTTAAGGAAGGTAAAAGACAAAATGCATTCGCATTACAAGATTAGGATTTAGTCTAATTTAATTCCGCACCAATTTCAGCTGCTGGCGTTAGGGTCATTTTATTTGCGCTGTAACAGGCACTTACAATTAGTGCGTAACATCTTCAAAATTGTAATTTCGCGCGTTATACATCCTGTTTCCTTCCGTCCCTCCGCGCGTAACAAGATCTGTCTTCTCATTAACGACGTTTTCGATCGTTCAAGATGCATTAGCGAGAATGTTGGAATTTCGTCGTAATAACAGAGATGAAAATTTCGTTATTACGATGACATACTGAATTAGTCCCTCAAGCAATTAGGAATTGTTCCACGAAAAGCAGTTCTTTTTGCAATAAAGTTTCTCCTCTCGATATTTTATACATCACGTTAAAACCACCGTTAATCTTTGTTTACCATATTTTTCTATTTTTTCTGGATCTATGCGCTGAAAAAAATGTATTTAGTATTTTTTACTACAATTATATGGTAAAATAATTAAGAGCTCGATTTTTATAATTATTACAACTAGAATGTTAGTAATAATAAATTTCTATGTATTACTTTTGTTACGAAAACATTTTCGTATAAATCATAATATTTTCAAATAATAATATAACAAAATATGGAGATATGGATAGTAAAAGCAAAACAAACATTTTTATATATTAAATGCAATCGCAATTATAATTTACGTATAGTATTATTTATGTATAGTAATAATAACTAATAACTATGATTTTTTATTAAAACAATTACAAATATATAATTAGAACCGAAAATCACTATAAATTATAATTAAATTATGATAATTGCAACTATTTTTTTCTCTCAGCATACATAACGCTAAACAAATTTCTTAATGTATAATTTTTATTGTATCAACGATATACGCTTTGCGATACGAATGACAATATGACGATAAACTGCGCGAGATTACGTCGCATTTGATCGAATCAGTACAAGCCTTTCGAACGCGTAATCTCCGAAAGCCAGAGCGAACTACTTTAAAGGGCTACCCAAGAAATAAGAGCGGTCTGAACGGTAGCTGAGAAGCCGCCGGATGCACGATCCCCTTCATCTGTCGGCTTAACCACCTTCCATGTTTCATCTCTTTACACGCGACGTACTCGCGCGCGCTTCCTCTCGCTAACATCACCATCATTTTTTGGTGCGTTTTATATCGTACAAAATGAATCGTAATCTCTTTCTTCTGCATCGACGGATATCTCGCGAACGTTGTAATGCTTTCATGGAAGAAAGGAGCATCGAGAAAAACGTTTGAAAATCCTTTCAATCATTATCCGAGCATCTTTTTTTTCGACCTTTTAACGTTTTTACTTCAAATTACGTAAACCGTAAGTCAGTGAGTAAAAAAAAAGTGCTTCATTATCGAACGTCACGTCGTTCCTCGCTGCAATGAACTTTATCATCTGCGCTAATTATGCGTTTGGTTCACGACTCCACGGTACGCGATTGCGAATTAAAGCGAGTTATCGAGAGGCTATGATTTATCACGATTTCAAATCGACGACAGCAATTATCTGTCGAATCCGTTTTCGCTGACCTCTCGACGACGGTACAAATCCGCTTTTTTTTCGCTGGATCACCGTGTGACATGCCGAGGGAGAGACATTACCATCGCGTCAGAAGGGACAAGTTGGTCGTTAAAAATTGACATGCAAGTTTTTCGATTTGCTCGCGAAACTATTTCGCCATTGTTCCATCTCTCTTTTTTTTTCCTTTTTTCTTCCCCTCTTCTCTATCCTTTTAACTCTCTTTTTCTTTATCCCCTCCTCCGTCTTTTCTTCGACTCATTGTTGTCGAGCAGACCAAAGTGAAATCAATTTAGTTGCGGCGAAAACGCATTTGTCCGCGATACTTTTAATTAACGAGCGGTCGGCTGGCGGCGGGATCAGAGAATCCTAATTGGCACGAGACTAGAACACGAGATGGGTGGACGAGCTCGTTCAATGTACTCGACACTACTCGGGAATAAACTCGCTCCGTACAATGGATCGCGCGAGCAAAAGCGACATTTTCTACATCTTGTCGAGATAAGACCGACAGAAGATAAGACAGTGAATTAGTTTAATTATTATCGAGAATTATTATTGTTCCGCTAATTATCGATAGACCGTTGGTAAAACTTTATCGGTTAGCTGAAGTAGAATGACATCTCGCGAATGACCGACGGAAAACTTCTTTCGAAATAAATGGGTAAGAGGAAACCTTACAGGATGTTCAGTTAATTTAATTCCTCGGCAATTTTAGCTGCTCTCGTTGTTTTGCTTTAACAAGCACAATTAGCGTGTAACATCTTGAAATAATAGTTCCGCGTGTTAAATTCCTATTTCATTCCGACTTCCACGCAACAGAATCCGTCGTCTCATTAACGACGTTTTCAATTGTTCGAGAGATACACAAGCGCGCGAGAACGAGTTTCGCGTCGTAATATCAGAGACGAATTTCGCTACTGGCGACGGCATTCTTGAATTAGACAGATTACGATTCCTGGATTTACTGCATTTCTCTGTGCATTTAAGGAGATTCTCCAGCTTAAAAAAGTGGAAGAGAATTACGTGACTTCATTCATATATATTCTTTTCATGTAGGATGCTTTTGCCATTGTTATCTTGAAAATAATAAATAATGAAAAAAAATGTATGTAATAAAACGATAATTTTATATTAAAAATTTTTTTGTAATAATAATAAAAATTAATGTGAAAAAAATTCTAAATGAATTGTTTATAACAATGATTTAAATGTAGTAGCAAGCGATATTGTCACATTTTCGCTAACGTGACGTTGTATTTAAAAAGAATTGCATAATTCATGAGCATTTTTGTACTATTACACAAAAGTAATATGTAAAATTTGACATGTGTTTTTAATTTCAAAATTGTTCTTTCTTCCTAAATTCTTTTCTTAATCTCAGTACGTCTAAATTATATTTAACATCATTATGCATGTGTAAGAGAGAATCAAGTCCCGAAGGAAAGTTCAATGCAACTTCCTTTTTTAAGACGAGACGAGTAGCCGTCGTACTCATTTTCACAGACATATCACAATATTATCTCGTCGGTCGGAAAAATGCTGGCGGCACCAACGCTCCTTTGATTTTTCCGGAGAAGACAAAACGCAGACCTTTTCCGATGCAATTCCCCGGTGTCCCCAACGAAATTGCACCGGAATCCGTCCGTCCGTCCGTTCGTTCATTCGTTTATACGGTCAGACGTACCGCGGCGCCGAATCCTTAGCCACGAAAGACACGGGCACGTGCAGTACGTGTCACGTCTGACGTGGACCATCAGTCACGGGGGAGAGACACGTTTCTCGGAGGCCGCGCGTCCGCCACACCTCGCGTCCACCCTCGCCTCCATCGGCTGCATGGAATCCCCGCGGTGTGCATCCCCTCGATGCCGCCGCCGTATGCACGCGACGCAACTCGACGGGGAATTGCATCGCGCGGATCGTTGAATACCGAACGCGCGGATCCCTCTTGAGAGACACCTGAATACTGAAATACCGTGCGAAATATTGTTTTTTTTTTTAAGCTTCTGGAATTGGCACGCGCACGCTAATTCTTCCCATTGTAACAAAAACTCCCCGAAACTGGTACGCCGCTCTGGGAATTTCGATTAGTGATGGAGCTGCAGAGTTTTAGAATTAAATTCATTGATTCTTTTCGCGACGAAAATAGAAATGTACCGGGCAATCGTAAACATCGAAGTTCACTATGTATATCGATAAACTGCGTAAAATAGCGCGGGCACCCTCTCGCCAGGTAAAACTAGATTAACCGTTCTAACTCCATGATATATTGTACGTCGCTGCACGGTTTCGTCAGTTTCAAATAGGTAATTTATTTTTTCACGCCGGCCATCTAAAGTTGCAGCGCGCAGAATTACAACAGGGTGTGTGACAGGTGTCATATATTTTCAACGCGTCCAGCGCGCGACCCTTGCGCTCATGAAACATCCGCGTCGACCCGGCGTCTACTTCATTAAAAGTTTGGTAATTAGCATTTTTATTCAGTTTTCAAACTTTGCAACCCTCTCCCCCGCCCCTCCCCCGAGCCGTCCGCGCCACTCGATATACGGTCGTGCATAAGAAAATAGCGCGGATGCGCCGTCGCAGTTTTATACAACTTTCGCAACCCGTGACAAGGATTTATACCTTCGATCAGTTAGAGCCGCGAACGAATTTGCATTGCTCGAACTGACTCGTTGCTGTTTGTACGTCGAGGGAAGATACCAGTTGGAGGAAGAAGTCACTTGGATTGTAGTTCCTTTTTAAATGATTAACTAATATTGTGCGTAAATGTGCAGTAGATTGTTGGAAAGTTGTGAAGGGAAGGTCTGATATTAATAAGGATTGGCAAAGATTTGTAGAAATACAAGAAGATAAGTCGTGAACCATGTTATAACTTTATAATGTTTCATAACATGACTACTAAACTCTTTGGCTTGATACTTTAAAACCAGATAATTGTTACACAGTTTTGAACCATGTTTCATGACAGTTACTGACTAATACAGATTATATTTGGTAAAATCGTTATATATGTGCAAGTTGTAGTGACATCTTCTAACAGTTGGGAATAAAATGTCAGTTTGTATAAACCATAATTCTTCAAGCTCGATACCTTCAAAATAGTTTCAAAAATATTTTTGTAAAGTAAAATTTTGAGTATTTTATATAATTCTAAATATTTTAAATGTGCGAAATGCTGTTTTAACCTATAAAAAATATGAAAGTATAAGAAAGTATAAGTTGCTTTTCAGATAATCCATTTATGTTTTATTACTTATTTTTATTTTTATATTTTAAACTTGATTGTCTATTGATAAATAAAATATGCATTCTATTAAATTGTACTATTCAATAGTTGTAAAACTGGTATCTTACTCATATACGTTGGAAAAGATGTCAATTATACAGTTTTGCAATTTTGCTAACTTAAATTTTTTTCCTAAAAAAATCTGGAAACTTTAATTACTTTATTTATGATAAATAAAGATCTTAAGACTTTCAAAAATATTATAATAATTTTTTGTAGCTTAATCCCCGTTAAGTATTTACTTAACCAGTAGGAAAATAAAGTAAAATTATTTTGTATATATATTTGCTAATTTCTTTGCTGTATTTGACAAGTTTTTATCAATAATTAAGAAGAAAAAGAATAAAACTGAGGAATCTGCACAAAGAAAAAAAGTTATTATCTTGACTTTGAAATTTTTTAACTTGATTGAAGCTTTTCTTTCTCAAGTTCAAGCATTTACGTGTTTAAATTAAATATATATGCAGTTAAGTTAAATATAAATGCTTGAACTGATGTTCGAGTATTTTATGTATTTTAAGTCAAATATATAAATAACTGAAAAGAAAAAATTTAATCGAGTTGAAAGATTTAGTCAAATTAATAACTTTTTCTCAGTGCACAGTTTTTAAATTTCGGTAACGTTCGCCCGGGTGTATGGTCAAGTTATTCTTGACCGAAACTCTGTCCTTTATCACGAAGGACTTTTATCGTAGCGCAAACCAAGATCAAATTCAGATCTCGTCGATCTTTCGTGTTGCGCTTCACCAACCTCGAGCAGAAACGGTGCACGTGCGTTAAAGATGAAACACGTTTACACGCCGACTGTACATGACTACGATCTTCGTGGAAGAACTATAGGGTTTTCCTCGAAAACGATGATTACGAGAGGCATTCGAGCCGCCCCGTTTTTCAGTGCTCCGAATGCCAAGACAGCCGCGCGTCAATCAAACGGAAGGAAGAACACCGGAACTCTGGCTGCGCGCTCGAAATAAAACTCGATCGTGTCTCGTTTAGCCGCGGTTACCTCTCTCGTCTCACGTCACTGGAGATCTGTACGATAGAGTGTAGGGTATATGTGCGAGACACGTCTCGCGGTAACGTCTTTCTTTATGCATTCGGGGTCGAGACGCAAGAGACGTGGCTCGTATTCTCCGCATCCATCGGAAGAAGACCCACCGGACACCTGATACCACGTGATTTTATGCACGAGCACTTCGAGGTCCGCCGTCCCTTTCTCCCTCATAATAAGTGTACCGCGCGATAGAGGCGACACGCGATGTGCGGATTTCTCATCATGGTCGCGTGTCACCGACGGCGACGTGTGCGACAAGACTCTCGTTATGACTCTCGTTACGATACACACGGCCAATATAACTCGCGACCAAGCACACGGACGCACGAAATATTTCGATCAAAAATCCAATCCCGCGAACCATAAAATATGGAATGCCGGTAACTACGTAATTAACTTTCTATCTGCCGCCTGGAGCCGCGGTGCAATAATGGACATTCCGCGACGGGGGAGGGGGTGGGTGGAGGGAACGGTCGCGCTTCGCATCAGAATGAATTGTAAGGCATTTAGGTGACTGCACAACCGAAAAATGAATATGTGTAAGTACGTCTGGGACGTGGGGAATAAACCGCGCAACTGCACTTTGATGTTATATGCAACTACTCTCTATTTATGCATACCTTGAAAAAATTTCAATGCAATACTCCGTGCAATAATAAAAGTTATAATTGCAGTATCAATCGTTCCCTTGGAATATAATCCATTTGAGTTTGATTAAATTTCGTTAAAGTTCGTAGAGAAGTAGCTGACAGCATCTTCGTATAATATACTTGAATTAAATATAAGATCTGCTTGATTTATTTTACCGTAAACAAATTTTTCTACTGTAACGAAACACTCAAATATATTAATAGAGGCTGAAAGAGATTTGGTTAAAACAAGAAA
Source organism: Solenopsis invicta (assembly GCF_016802725.1). NCBI lineage: Eukaryota > Metazoa > Arthropoda > Insecta > Hymenoptera > Formicidae > Solenopsis > Solenopsis invicta. The sequence goes on from NC_052665.1 coordinate 3,239,531, forward strand.
ATTTTTTAATGAAATAATAAATTTTTTTATTGAAATAATTTTGAAAAGAAATGAAATAGAGTTTCTAAAAAATAAAATTCTGTAAAGTATTAATGGTTTTATTCAGACCATGTATTTTACATTACACGCTCATTTCGATATCAGGCAAATTAATTTTTGTGGGATTTCTCGTTACTGATTGAGGCACGAAAAAGGGAAGGGGATATTCTTTTCTAGTCGTGACTCTTGTTCCTCTTTAGGCGAGAATACGATAGCACTTGCTACTCGGGGCAGTGAAAACGATAAAAAGAGGCGGAACAGGAAAAATGCGGAAAAGTCAGGAAAGTGGAACAGCAGCGGGAGGACGAAAGAAGACAGAGGGTACATGACGAAGGCGGGTCTTACGGCACCCTAACCGCCGACATAATTCCTGGTAACCCGGCTCCCTGCGTCGAGGACAGAACGGTTTCCCCACTGTTAATCTGGCTAATGACGGCCGCCGGAGCGGTGACGATCATTATTTTCGCAATGCCTTTTCGCGAGTACTCGTGAAATCCGCTCGAGCCGCTCGTTTATTATCCATCATGGATACCTTCGTCATAAACGCATCGTCGTCGTCGTCGTCAAAGCCTGGGAATGATTTTTCATGAATAACACGACGAGAAATCGTCGTTAAATTTCGCCAACAATCGTCGAGGCGATAAACTTGTTTATTTCAACCGAGAGAAAAGCGTCGTTTTATCTCTCCCGTGATTAATCGTTTCGGCAATTATTACACTTTTAATTTTCTTAAGACGCCAGGATTACAATTTCGCACTCGCCGAGGGAATAAAAGTACCTTTGTAGAGGATAAAAGTGAAATGTGCGCGCGCGCGGGGCAAATATTCCTGTATTCCTTCCTCGATATTTTCTACAAAAGGCAAAGGAAATGAAGCAAGTTGCAGGTGTTCTCCTGTCGAATGCAACGACATATCAACGTCTGTTCGAAAGCGGTTTTCGCAGCTTCTCAAACTGCTTAGGTTCGATTGCTTCTCAAACTGTATGCACGCTTTCGCACTTTTCTATGTGATACGCGTATCACGAATTGGGGGGAAGAATCGTCAACCGACATCAACTTTCGACGAAACTTTCGAACACGCGGAATCTCGGATAAATTAGTTTCACGTGAAATTTTTTCTCCATCCACTCGAGCCATTTGCACCTCTTTTGAAGGGTTATCAAATTTCTTATCGTAACTTTTGAACGAACGAGCGGGATTTATTCATTAATTGTTAAATTTATTACGCGCTTTATGCATTAGTAGGAAACTTTGCCGTCTCTGAAAAGTTTGCACTCGAAATTAATACCGAGATTCTGTTTAATTAATTTAGAGTTTAGAAAGTTTCTTACATACTTGAAGTATGCATGTAGTGCTACATTAAAATTTTGTGCACGACATTCCAAGTACTCGTAGCATCTTGCAATACAATATCCTGCATATCCATATTTTGTCGGCGTTCCTGACGTTTGCGAGTTTAATTTTTAACGCGAAACATTCTTATATCACAAGAAGACAGAAAAGAAAAATAATTACTTAGACACATCGGAAGATTTGTTTCTTTAAAAGATCATAAGACACATAAATTACGTTATTAATTACATATATTAAACTATTAGATGTAATAGAAATAAAATTTATATGTGTAGGCAATATGAATTCCGTTATCTAATATCCGTTAGATATTTCTTTATTAGTTCACGTAGATTTGCGGTAAAAGTGCTGATTAAATTGGCTCGTCGGCTATCGAAAGAGCTATAAAGATAAAGACGAACGTCTGGTAAGTAGTGCTCCTACAAAAGTTGGAAACCAGTGAAAACGGAAAAAAACGTGGGACCGTTTATCTCTCCGGTTGGGAAGGGATAGGGCACGATGCAAGAAGATTGGACATCTCGGTAGAGTTAGAGGTATAATAATTTGTTGGAGTACCACGCCAAGTCCTACGGCGAGCTACGGAAAAGTTTCAAGAAATTATAAAAGAAGAACGCGCGCACCCGCGAAGAATGCTTGCTGGAAGATATAATTGCTTTGCGTCGAATCCTACGGAGGATTCATTTTCGATGTCCTTTGTCAACGTAAATGAAAATAGCGTAAATATGTTTGCATCGTGTTTCAGATTTTCAACGCTACTTTTCGCGACGGGACACAGCCTTGATATTTTCATTTATTTTTTCATAGAGACTACTACTCTTTTCTGTTATATCATCAAAGAGATTGACGGTACATACATACGCTATATTTACGCATTTTTCTTGCCCTTCTCTAAGTAGAGACATTTAACTGTTAATTTTTGAATAAAAATAGCACGCCTGTCTTTCTTTATTATACAGTATAATAGTAAATTTTATTTATTTGGAGCGCCGAGATCTTACCTTTCGCCTTTCCGTTGTACTTTCAATCGTGATTTAAAAGCTACATTGCCTCCTTTATGTTCATATGTACTGTTATACGCGAATCTAATCGTTAAAAGATTTCCACGGAAACGCATTTCAATCGAATGTTGACGATATGCCCCCGGCAATTTGAATCTCGAGCGTATCGAGAGAGATCCGGTCGAGCGGACACGTATATCTCGTAATTTTGCTTCTAGTGACGCTTTTATTCACTGGCGATTTACGGTTTGTATTTTTTCCCGACATTCGTCAAATGTGCGAGACCTCCTATGCATACAATAACATCATATACGAAATTACGGTACGAGAAACGCGTTAAAAGAGACGCACAACTTCTTCGGATATTTACGCATTACTTGAAGTTTGCAATACGAATTTCGTCCGGCTAAGTAGTGGGCTTATTATGATAGTAAGGGGAAAATTGTAATTATCTTTCATTTACGAGTTCCTTCATTAATCCTGACGTTCTCCGTTTGGAGAACTTTCTGTGAAACTTTGTCGCGTATAATTCCCTGGGATTATAATTTAATCAACTGGAGTATCACGATGAGGTAACGCGGTCGTTGGAACATAAGGATATTTAATGTGTTTACAAGTGAATTAAGTCGTATTAGAGTGTCTACATCTCAAGATTGAAATTACGTTCGATTTCATTTCCGTTTTTCTCTTTTCTTAATGCTTTTGCACTCCAACGGCAAGAAAATGAAGCTCAGCCGCAGTTTTCCTTGTTGATTGAGAATTCATACCTATTTTTTTATTCCTTCTTTCTTTTTTCAGAAAATATTGACTCTACGCTGAGAGAAAAGTATTTTGCATTTACGATTATAATTGAATGTTAACATAATTATGATTAAGAGTTCCTTTTTTATAATTATTATAGCATTATAAATTACAATCATTTTCAGTGCCAACTTATATTACGATAATTGCAAACATGTTTTTTAGAAAAATAACTTCTTGTATGTTATTATTAATATTAAATAGTACTAATTATAAAAATGGAGCTCTCATCCATAATTATTTTAACATTCAATTATAGTCACAAAAATACCAAAAATTTTTTTCTTTTATTGTATAGGCATAATAATCTCAAATACTATAATAATTTATAATAAACAATTACATATGTATAATTAACTAACAGTGACTTGAGTGATTTTAAAAATCACACTAGATGATCGTTTGCGCAATAAAAATATCAAGTGACTATTCCTACATTAAATGATTGAGTCATTTATGATGAGCCGTATCGTTATCTCTAGCGCCATTAACGGAATGGATAAGAGTAAGCCCAATTGGTATAATCTATTCTCACTGCAGTTTTTCAAGCGTTCATTAATCTCTGATATCATCCGCTCGAGCATCAATCACCTCTCAACAATAATCGGCCGGAAAGGACGATGGTCGTTGTTAACGCTTAGCGAGCGTCCATGGGGAACATTACCAACGAGATAATGCCAAAAGTGTCAATGACGAATTGTGGGTTAACGATCAGACGGACATGAGGTTACATCAAGATCCTGAGAAATTTCTCAGGGTAGACTAGAGTGGCGAGAGAGAGAGAGAGACAGAGAACGAACAGAAACACCGGATGAAAGAACGGAAGGGAGGAAAGCGGCACCCCGGGGCCAAAAATTAAACGACCGAGAGTTCGATTACACGGCTGCACTGTTTCCTTCCCGCGCCACCGTCGAAGCGGCTCCATCGTTACTCGAACAAAGGACGAGAGTCACGCCAGAAATGAATTCTGCAGTACGCTTCGACAACGAGACGGTCCTTACTGGTCTCGAGCAGCGGGCGTCGAGTTTTCTCACGAACTGGAAAAGTCGCGAGGAAAAATTGCCAAACAGCTGTCGCGATGTAGCTGTCTCGTTATTTTTCCCCTTTGGCACTATATATAGAAATACTTCTCTTCTCCTTAAATGCGGTATGTCTGGTACTTTTAAAAATACGGTCGTCAATTCTCTTTATTTTTTCAAGTTACATAAAAATTGTATCACTCGCCATCAATATTACCGACGATAGAATCGTGAGGCGACGCGAATGAGAGCTCATCGGTGTTTCGTTACGAAATGTACCTCGTTACTGTATATCGTTTATGCGCATCTCGGGAGTTGGTTGCAATCCGCGCGCAGGCACACATTAAATACGAACCCCGGCGCGCTATTAAATGCTGCACGCGCCTTCATCAGCTGTCTGAACGGATGGATGGAACGGACGGAGGAGCCCGGGAGATTTGCCGAGGAGGTATCCACGTGCATTTCCGTGATGAAGTCGAATCGAAATGCAAGGTTCAACGGTTCACGTATAGCGAACGCATGTAAAAACCTGCGACGAAATGTTTCGCGAAAAATAATTGTTTCCTCCTTTCTCTCTTCAGAAATTTTTTCACGGAGCGTTATTCGTTCTGTTCTTATCAACCCGTAACGTCTGCATTATTTATACACGGAAAAAATAGTATCAATTTAAAACTAATATATTCTATTTAACGCAATTATTCTTTCAGACCTAAGTAACAATATATAAGAATCTCTTTTAAAGAATTTCACAATCTTAAATTTCAATGATATATTTTTATTTTAATATTGTCATCAAAGAGCAGATTATGGTAGCTTTGATAATAATATTGATAGTTTTGGGAATAAATTACAGTAGTACAATAATATTAAAAATTTTAGTTTTTGGTTTGAAAACGTTGTTTTTCCTAACCACAATATTTTTTCCTCTCGACTCATGGAAATAACTATTGAATAATGAGAAAATATTTTTCTCAACGAAACCATGATATACAAACCTCCGTACAAATAAATTTATTTATTATTTGTTTGTTATCTAGCATTTGTTATATAATCTTGCTTCCTTCAATATTTACATTTCGAAAATGAAGATACTCTCAAAATACGAACGTTCATTTTTTCTGTGTAAGGGGCTAAATATTTAATGAATATTCATTTGTGCGAATCTTACCGGGGCGAGCTGTCGCGGAAAAATCTGCATTTCGTATAGCTGCAGATTGTTTCTCGGAACGAATTCGTCTCGCCGGATGTACATTTCCTAAGAATTTAAACTATTGGCTGCGCGAGGAAAATTCATTTTTGTAATCGTGGCGTCGCGTTGCTGGCGCGCGCGAGCGCGAGCGCCGCTCGTTTCCCCGCTAACGAAGTTCTCCCGTTATACGAGGAGGATGCTGTATAAATCGCGTTTACGGTACTAAATTTAATGCATTCGCCAGCTCGCTCGCTATTAAGCACCGCACGTGTCTTCATCTGCTTCTTCCACAGTCGAATGAACAGAAGAGGCGCGTATAATACTGCGGTAACGACTTAGGAGGGCACCGAGGAGAGGGGTAGGGGGAGGATGAAGTATGGCAGTGTGGCGCATTATATGGCAACGTTCGTTTGCGGTTAATTAAGATTTAACAATTTCCATAGTAAATTAAGCTACTCGAAATGTTCCGTTTCTCATGGCGCTCGTCGCGCATGAAAGTCGTGCATTTTTTTACGGCGTCGATGTTAATTGTGCGTCGCGGCGAGATGCGTTTCACCCGCGCAGTAAAGCTTCCGCTCCGCGAGAGCATTTTCCATTAACGACGCACGTGCGCCCGGGTGTGCGATTTAGCATAAAGGAGAAACTAAATAAAAACTTAAAAAAATTATGTATTCCCTCTTTTCCGTGTCATGCGTGCGAACGGGAGCGCGATTTGAGCGTGCCCGCGCGACGCGACAGCGGAAGCCGTGCGAGAAAAACGCGGCGGCAAATCTGGCCTCCGTATACCGTGCACTTAACGCGCGCGAGTCTCGTGTATTTTTCGTAGAAAAAAAAACAACATAAAATCGAAGAAAAATCTCACGAGTTTGCACAACCGGAATACGAACGAATGCGAGGTTGCACTGCGGGGCGAAGCGACCGGGACGCGAGCAAATTTACGACTCGCGGCCAGCGATCCGCGCACGAATCCCCCGATTTCTAATTAGCGCTCGTTACATGCTTCGGTAGACTCGACGATCGAGCCCGTTATCCCGGTCGACGATCGACGTTGAAACGGCGAGTTCAGTGTCGCGCTAATTGCGCGCGGCGACGACGACGACGACGACCGACGAAACCGCGACTCTTCGCTCGAGGGCTCGATCTCGCGCCGAGAGAGAGAGAAAGAGAGAGAGAGAGAGAGAGAGAGAGAGAGAGAGAGAGAGACTGGAGGAAGACGTTGATTATCGGCGCTGCAGATCGCGAGTCGCAGTCTTCTCGGTTTACGTTTTCTCGCGTCGATTTCCTCGGCACAAGGAGCGCGAGCATCGGACCGCGACGTTAGTCGTTAAGTAATCGGGTGTCATCGCGGAGCGGCGGGCGCCCGTTTAACCGCTTATCCCTCGCGTTAATCCCGCGGTTAAACGAAACCGCGAGGACGCGGAATATCGGTCGCGCGCAAGAAACCACCGGTGCATCCGGAGAAATCCCGGCAAAAAGCCGAGCCGAGGACAACGCCGTCGTGCCTCGCTGATGTGTTAACGGCAGGGGAATGCGGTTCGGATATTTTTTTTTTTTTTTTAGCGTTGTCCGCTCGTTGCTCGGTGACATGCCCGCCCGTGTCGGCTCTCTTGTTGCCAGCAGCCACCTCGCACAAGATGGAAATACCACCGCAGTCGCCGTCTCCTTTTTTCTCTCCGCGAACCGGCCGCCTTCCGTTCGCTTCGAGTCCGCGGCACGCGGGGAAATAATGAATAACGCCAGGGTGCAAAAGGTCTCGCGATACGGCGATCATTTTACGTTCTTAATATTAATTCCATTTCAAAGACAGCCTGTTTAACGGGCCCCGCACCTGCTATGTATCTCGTTACGCACGAAGCAATCGATCGGAATAAAGTAAATGATTTCGAAATATTAAGAGATCGATGATCGAGATATTGCATTCGCCACGTTTATTCTAGTTCTCGAGTTAATTGCGCGGTTCTCCGCTTGTTGCAGGAAACATTAGAACCAAGGCAGTGCTCGACGTCGAGACGAAGAGGGGATACTGGTTGACCGTTTACTCCCAGGATCACGGAGTGGTTCCGCTGAGCTCGAGTCTGCAGGTAAGTTTCAGCAATTGGATTGTAAATTATAAATGAAGATTGCTGGAAAAAGTAGCGTTTGAACAAAAAAACTTGCGTACCAAAAAGAAATTAACGACATTGTTCGAAACGGTTTATTTAGTCAAATGGCTATTACTATTTCCATTTCGTTTATACGGTGTTTTTTTTTCTGTATTGGTTATATAGCCAGTAAATTTCGTTTCGTGTCTCAAATGTTTTGGTTGTACAGCGAAAAATACTAGCTAAAAATTATCAAAATTTAAAAACTGTACGCTTCTTAGGTTTAATCTTTTTTTTTAATCAACGAGAAAAAATTTTCTTTGTGAATACCCGAATTTTGATTCTGAAACCTACTGCAAGGAACAAAACGATGAATAATTGTATTTATAATGGCTTGTGCAAGTAATTATGTAAATAATTTGTAAATTACGTAATAATTTTGCTGTAGCTTTAGATGAGTAACTTTTAAATGAGTATGGGATCTAAATGAACTTTATTACGAATATTTATTAGAGTTTCATTATATTAGTGAAAAGTTTGATTTAATTTATAATGCTATTTTCTCATCAAATTTGCAAATAAGTAAAGGAAAGTTGATGAATGCATATCGGTCGTTTAAATCGTACTCCACCAATATTTAATTATTTTGCATAATATTTGCAACATTAGTAACAAAAATATAAAATAATCAACAGTGCTAAACAAAAAAATTTGAAACAGAAATAAACAAAAATGTAAAATATAAGATTTGAGTAAACAAACATTCAACGTGTCACATCTTGTTTTCTGCATGCAAACACTTTAAGAAATCAACTGATATTAAATTTTGACCAATTTATAGAAGCTGATAATAATGTAATTGTGCAATTTTATACTGAATTTTTATATTTTCATAAAAGAAAGTTTATTGTAGGATATTTTATATTGCATATATTATACATATTTGCAATTATTATATAAAAGTTAAATAGATATTTTTATAAAATTTATCAAGTTTTCTAAATGATATAAATCATAAATTTTATTTTAATAAAATAAATGTTATTAATATAAGATTGATAAGTAATGATTGTAAAATATTACTATAATTTTTGCAATGCTCGAATTTGATAGAAAACATTTTAATGTATTCTAATGTATTCCAAGGTTTTGATATCGTAAAATTATATTTTTTTCATGGAGATGTTACGGATAAAAAGGTAAAAAAATCCGAAATGTATTTTAACTTTTTTCATTTAAACTAACTGGATAGATGTCGCGTTCAATTCATTTACCTTTTTTTGTGTTTAGTTTTTCCTCTCAAATAGCGATTCTCTCGCCAAGCACACACAAGAATAAGTTTATCTCTTTACGTCTGTACTTTTATTTCCGCCACTATCAAGAAGTGTGTATAATAAACAGTTATAAAGGAGAGAAAAGGCCTTTCATATTTTTTTTTTCTTAAGGCTAGTTCCACAATCTCCGGTTAACTTAATCGACTAATTTTTTATTGTAATTGACCAATTGCATTTGTGATTTGTCAAGCAGAATCGATCAGAAATAATCAATCATGCTTGACACTTAGGACCTTTTTCACCAATCTTCGGTTAGCTAATCGATTAGTCCATTGGAATTGTGACCAGTCACATTGTTACGTGAAATAACAAATGCGATTGGTCGATTCCAACAGACTAACCGGTTAGCTAACTGAAGATTGGTGAAAAAAGTCTTTAATTGATCGAATTAATCGGAGATTATGAAATTGGTTTTTAATTGATTTGTTTATATACGTAAAACAGAAGCGTGTTAAGTCTAATAATAATAATAGAGTAGAAACAATCCTAGAATAAATTCTATAATTTCATCTTGCATGTATTACATATATTCTTATAAAAATAAAGAATATCTACTACTAATCTATCCTTTAGAATAATTCCCTCTGACGTTAAAAAAACTTTTTGTCGTTTATTTAAAAGAAACCATAAAAATAAAAAATTCTTAAATTGAGAATATAATTTTTTTATGTATTAATATATCGAGATGTTACACACACACACACACACACACACACACACACACACACACACACACACACACACACACACACACACACACAAACGTAGTCGCGATTATCTCTCTTTTTTCCCGACGCGAGTTTAACGAACGCGCAGCAAAGCGTCTTTTATTTAATATACGATTAAATGGTTCCCTCCACACCTGTGCAGGTCTACGTCGAAGTACTAGACGAGAATGACAATACGCCGCTGACCGAGCTCCCAGTTTACTACCCATCTGTGCCTGAGAACTCGCCCGCCAGCGTGAGCGTCCTGCAGATCCGCGCCTTTGATCGCGACGTCTCACCCCAGCAATTCGTCTTCACCATCAGCAGCGGCAATCCAGAGGGTTATTTTCTCATCAACTCCACCACCGGTAAGTCCCGAGCGTATCCGCGTCTCGTATCGCATCGACGACAAAATAATACCGGTCTCCCGGCCGGGGTCAGGCTGACGGGGTCTTTAGCCACACCCGGTAGCAGGTAATGAGTTCAATCTCACTGGACGAGAGTTTTAATAGATCCGTTACGCGGAACCGAGGAAATTGACCGCTTCCGTGAAAAGAGTCGAATTCAGTCATTCGTTACTGGCTGAATCGAAGGATGAGATATTAGCTTTTCACGGACGATGCGTCCCCTAGACACGTGGTTCCGTGTCGCGGACAGAAAATTATGTTTCCGACAGATAGATGCACGATCTATCTTTATTTTAATGACCTCTCCCTTTCTCTCTCGGGACTTAATAACGCGATATATAAGCGCGTATCTAAAGATATACGTTGTTCTTGCCTCGCCCGGCCGTGTATGCAAATCCGAGTGATCGAACGTCGATCCATATTCATCAGTCCTTTATCGTCTCGCTTAGCCTTCCTCCTCGCGTGAGACGCTCGGGGATTATAAAACGATGAGAGTGGCCTATCTTGCAAGCTCGTTAGATCCGGGACAGCGTCTCATACCTTTGACTTCAAAACCCTCATAAATAACGTAAGAGAGGCAGCGTTATGTTGTTCAGCGCGACGAAATAATGTACGAGCTTCACGGGCGGATGTTGAACGGCGAGTAACGCGCGGCAGACGAGGACTTTATACTTTCGCACGCTACGCGCGCGCGCTGCTGCTGCTGCTGCAGTGAGAGCTTCACGTGGAAGAGGAGTACCACTTAGAGTTAGTAATGCAATAGGAATTTTAAAGCGACGAGACTGCTGGTTTATTGAAACAGGTATTACTTCCGTCCGTCGAAATCTCCGAAAGTCGTTGGAATTATATGGCGTTTCTCTACCAACTCCTGGCACCCAACCAGACGTTCCCGTCACAACGGACATCTCGTATTCCTCGAAAGTTGTTTGCGATCGGTATTAGTATGCAAAATGAAAGTCAGTTATACCGCGAGATGGTTCACAATGGAAAAAAAGGCCGGCTGACGTTTGATTTGTATTCATCGCCGTCGGCCAATCCCCTCGGGAAACTTCTCCTTCGTCAGCTGGTCAATCCGTTTTGCGTGCTATCCGCGGAACTTTTAATGTTCGAAATTGTGCAAAACTTCGCCCGGCTTATCCGCGAGTGGCGACCTTTTCGTATTTCACATACGAGGAGAAAATGGGGCGAGCCGACCCGGTCGGCCGGACGAGCCTTAAAATGGGCGGACGTATGCGGTATTGCGGTCGCTCTCCACCGTATGCCAACGAAAATACTCGGTTACAACCGATCAATCGGCTATAAATATCACCGAGTTATCATTGGTCAAATAACGAGCAAATCTCGTATTTGCGTGGACTGCAAATCAAAGTACAATTTGCGTACTGTTTTCGGAGCACAAAATCATCGAATTAAGAAATTCAAGTAAACTGTAATACATCGATCACGTGGAGTCATCATACTGTGTGTTTTTTAAATAATATAATAAATTATTTTATTTTCATTTTATTTTAATGCATTTAATAAAACAAGTAATTTTAACGATACATTTAATAATATATTTTTAAGTTTATATCGTGCGGGATTTATACGTCCGTAACATATTACACAATACGAAATTTCAATAGCACATGTTCAGACGATCCATCTCATTTTCATTAACCGACTTTATCACATCGTATAATATCAGAAAATTACTATTTTTTGGTTATTAACATTGCGAGTGCAGGACGGATTGACTCCGAATTGTGCAGCATCGTAACGCGTTTAATTAACAAGTACCGTCGTAATTAATCCTGTATATTAATATTTTATTGCATCATAAATACAGTATTTATCGATATGAGTTATTAAAGTTCTTTACTCGAGGTTTATTCGATATGCTCATTTGCGAGACATTGCGTGTGTCAAGCGGATTTAGATTATATTTTTTCACGTTACATTTCCATTGCAAAGTACGTGTGATTAGTATCAGGAGTATCGTGCAAACTGTCGGGTGGTAATCGTGTGCCGATGATCACTGCGCATATCACTGTAATTAATCACGTTTTCGCGAATATTTTGAGTACAACAAAAGGAGCGACAAATGGGAAGGAGGTAGCGGTAAATTACGAAATCAAAGAACGAATAATTTATTATTTTATTCGTTATTCTCAGAATCAGTTGTTTTCAATTGCATAATATATGTAACTATTATTTTGAAAATATTTATTATTGTAAGCGTTGCATTATAGTATATTTTTATTTAATAGATTGACGTAGCATTCTGATTCTGCTGTTATGCAATGAAATGGATATTGTATGTTACTGTTTTAATTTGAAATAATGGATCTGTGAAGATCGTATGAAGCAGGCATGAAATATATATGTCAAGTTAAAAGAATAAGAATATTACGAATAAATATAATATCTCATGGATTCTTTGTCATAAAATAGATGAATTAAAATGGATTAGCATTAATATTTAACTTTAGGGCATACATTTGTATAATTATTTCATGTAAATTAAAAGTGATAGGATATATTTTATAAATAGAATAAATTTGGTAAAAAAATGATAATGATGAAATAATATCACAAAAGAAATTGTGGTACTAAAATATTATTATCACTTACATTTTTTGTCAAAACGTCTATATAAAGTTTAAGAAAAAATGTAGTAAAGAAAATACAATGAAGATATGATATAATGCTTGATCAATTTTTAGTATTAAGTATATTACAGTTAAATTAAAAAATACCTACAATAGTCAGAGCGGATCTTAATGCGGATCTTAATCTCATATAATAATTTCCTGATTTTATATTAATTTTCTAATTTCCGAACTGTGCGCTACGCTATTCATTGGTCTGGAAACACAGCTCTTAAATTAAATCAGAAAAGTAATACAAATTACTAATCAATATAATAATTAAGTCTTATTAATTATATATATTAATTATATCATAATTAATCAAAAATTTTAATGTATCTATTGTTTATATGGATAAATATTTAATATTAATCAATTTGAATCTATTATTCTCAAAATATTCTCTATTCACAAATTTATTAATTACTATTTAATTTAACAAAATGGATTGAGTGTGCCGGCGTCACAGAAAAAAAAACTAATTATTTCTTACATTAAATATGCAAAGTTTGTTTTTTAATTTAAACTCTTGACTATGATAATTGAATAATTACAAATAGAACAATACTTGGACATTGTCAAAGTAATTCAAACAGTGTATCAATATATTTATATTATCACAAAGATTCACACATTATTTTTTGACCTTCGCAGAATATATATTTCTCTAGGGCATAAACGTTACGTTCTATTTAATAATACAAGCTCTTAAGATATTGTACGGACATGGCAAAACAAAATAGCTGAATATGACAATATTGCAGTAAAATGTACATCAGAAGCACGTATTATAAGATAAAATGCAATATTCATAATTGTCATAAAGCACAGTTTTCCAGACACAAAAATACATTTATATCGTGCTCATGGAACATCTCATGACAAAGCTATAAACGAATCAAATGGTATGGTAATATTTCATAAAAGCAGAAAAGTATACTCCGAAATGTAAAATGTATTGTATATCGCTTTTATGTGAATATAAAGAAAAAATCTGATCCATTTCATCATCCGTCAATAGTAATAGAAATATTAAAAGGATTTCAATATACGTGGATATTGGAATATTTCGTATCGGATACTTTATAAGTTAAAATGCAAAATGTGTCGTGTAGAGTGTAACATATTTAAAGATGACCTGCTTAGATTTATAGCACATTTGACGTCTCATAACATATATATAAGAATTTAAAAAAAAGTTCTGATGGAAATACCGTGAATATAATAATGTAACAATTCGCAGCTAAAGAAAATAATACAGACATAAATGAAGAAATCGAAGAAAATATTGATAAAAACAAGATGAATATTACAGAACAACAGTCAGTAGTCGAAGGAAATAATACAGCTACTTTTTATCAGATTGGTACACATTTGTGATCATAGATATAAGAATTCAAAAAAGTATTGCAGGAAATAACAGTAGAACAATCAGTAACCGAAGTAAACAACGCTGAACAATCAGCTGAAGGAAATAATAAATAAGAAGGGTAACGTTTTATCAGATTGCTACGCATTCTAAAGTTAAAGAGAAAATCAAAAGAAAAACAATGATAAATGTTAAGAAATTATTTATTTTTATTTTTGTTCTATACTTACATGTAAAAGAGACAATAATAGTCAAGCTTATATGATAGTTATTATATTTTAGTAAAATAATTTCAATTAAATGTTGAATTGATAGAACAAAATATTTAGTAATATTTAGTAACCGTTTGGGTTGCTAATATTAATATAATCGATAAATATTATTAATTTGATTATATCAATCAAACATTTAATTGAAATTACTTCATTAAGACTTGATTATTACTACCAAACTCTTTTTTCAATGTTGGCAAGTATTCTTGGCTTGAAACAATGTTTTAGATTGAATATTCAATTTTTAAAATTGTATATGGAAATTTTATATTTTTATAGAAAATTTAATTCTTTTTGCGATTATAAAACAAAGTATTTGATTGAAATTTAACTTTGTAGTACTAATAGCACAAGTATACATTTTATCTTATCGACATATTATTTATTTTATAATAAATTATAATATAAATGATATTTTTTGGACATATTGGGTACTTAATTCTCAAATAATCCCATAGAAACTATACAAGTACAGTGGCAACTGAATTTTCGGTGAAATTGTGCGATTTTGGCATCTTCTATTAACTTGTCAATAGTTGATTGCTTATAGTTGTAATATACACTTATTACGTACTACTAATAGTATAATCTGGTAGATTAATTCAACCAATACGTCTGTTCAACAAAAACGGAATCAGAAATCTTGTTAGGAATTATCAGATTGTGGGAAAGTCTATCAAACTTTCTGATTACAAAATCGCGAATTTTATTATAATAATCAGAAATTGTGCTTGATCTCACCAAAACAAACTCAATCATATATGTCTCGTTGATATAAAATCATTTTTTCTCAGTGCACCTGCACATAAAATATTAAATTAGCTGACAGTGAGTAAGAAAAAGCAGTATCATCTAAACTGCAATGATCAATGACATCAATGACAGATCGGTACACGTATGATGGATTTGATGGCGTGAATTCCATATAATATCGGCCAATCGGCTAATTTGATCATTTTAATTAATTTTCTTCGACATTTTCATATTAAGAAGGATATTAAAATTTAATTAACTTTCTGAATGTGCTGCAAAATTATTGTACAGCAATTGCATAAAACGAGATATTCTATTGATATCGTTCAATTATTTAATATTTATTATATGTACATAAAATAAAAGCTTGAATTCATAGTCGTTTGCCATTTATAAATTTTGTTCTCGTAAGAGTAGTTACACTTTCCGGATAAAAACAATTCTATTGTGCTGTTTATTTGTCTCTTTTCTCTCTCTCTCTCTCTCTCTCTCTCTGGCAAGCTCGTTTTCTTTTATTTTATCTTGTATTACAACACAGAGATGAAAAGATTGCATCATCAATTGAATAGTAATATCCATTACGAGATTGGACGTTTTGCAATCTTGTTAATAATAACGACCGTTTGGGATAAAGTATTGTTCTTTGTTTGCCATGTTCCGAGTTGGAATAGATTGTATAGGAAGAAAAGTATATGGATATCATTGCGAATACATGAATCTGTACATCGGAAACTATCAGCCCAGGGGCTCTGTCCCAGTTTCATCCCGGCGGCAATGCCACTCCACCAACAGCAATTACTGCAACGTAATACAACGGACGGACGGACGGACGGACGGCTCCCAAATTCCGTGTAATACCGGCTAAATTGGTTTCCGCCACCCCGAAGAAGAGGTATCGTCGATTTTATTGCCGGTCGCCGCCGTCGTCGCGCGTAGCCCCTTCTCACGCGCGGCTGACGTGATTATTATTTATTACCGGCGCGTCGCCGTTTAGCGACGTCGCTCGATTTTTGCGATAGGCACACCGCGACTGACTGCGTATTGGATTGCCCGGTTGCAACAACGATCGGTCGGACTAAAGCGAGATAAACGGATGTTTGCGCGCTACCGCCTCATTCACCACTACAGAGAGCGCGATGTATCGCCAATTCTGGTCTCTCTGCGGCATATACGCCACAGATTCCTATTTACTCGGCGTTATTACACTCCGCTGGAGAGTCCTCACGTGTAACGAAACCGTGGTAACGAAAGAAATTGCGGTTTTTTACTAATGACGGCGCTATGATAGCTCGGAATCGCCATGAGTTCAAGGAAATTGCTGGCTACGCGATACTTCTCGCGCAGCAGTTGTAAAACTCGGCTGCTTTTTGTTTTTATTCTTTTTTTAATTTCTATTTTACATGTTGTGTGACTAGCTCAGCACATTGATATACAGGTTGTAACTAAAATAAGGTAACAAACTTCGAGACAGAGCTCCTCACGTCAAAACGTGAAAAAAAGTTTATACGTCTAAAGCATATTCTATGTCCGCAAATCTACTGTTACTGAGCTCAAAATGTTCAAGTATTATGCCCGCTAGCTGCTTTCTGTCATGGAGAAATTTCAACCCTCTAAATTTTTATTTCTGGGGACACTTAAAGTCTTTAGTTTGTGAAGTTCCAATCTCCAACGAAGATATGCTACGTCAACGCATCTTTAATGCTTGTAACGCCATTCGCAAAATTGCCCCGGGATCTTGAAGAGAGTGTGATAGTCCATGCCTCGACGTGTCCAAGCGTGTACTGAATTAAATGGAAGGCACTTTGAACATTTGTTGTAACTAAAAATTGAAAATAAATAATATTAAATGATGATAAATTATTACTTTTTTATTTTCTCTTATTAATAAACATTTTGAGCTGTATCTCAGTAACACTGAGTTTATGGGCATAAGTTTATATGACCTTTTTTTCACGTTTTGGTGTGGGGAGCTTGGTCCCGAAGTTCATTACCTTATTTCAGTTACGTTCTGTGCAATCAAGCCAGCGAGACATCTTGTTTATTATTTGCAATTTTAATTTTCCCTCATCGATATATAAATGAAAATCTCTTTATACCGTAATACAAATTTTATTAGAATTTATGATAGAATTTTATGTCTTGAATACCCTCGCGAGTTATTGATCGTATAAAGTAGACTTGGTTTTTATTCTACATCCGTGCCAGCAATGTAATAGGAAACCGATTAGCCAGCGGATATGTACTTTTACGCTGTCAGAACAAATTACGGTATAATTCATAATTGTGCAATTAAACAGCTAATTATAATATTATAAAAGCACGCGGTTAAAGTGGGATTCGGTGTTTCTGACTAAAAGACTGAGCAGGCGGAAATATCAGATGTATTTTTTTTCTTTTTTTTTAGAGAGAGAGAGAGAGAGAGAGAGAGACGATCTTTTAACAGAAATTATGAAACAGCACGTGAAGTAGCATATCCGATTTCCAATAGTTCCATTATACTTTTCGATTTACTGTCTTCTTACAATCTTTTATTTTATAAATTCTTATTTGCATTTTGGATTATCTTAGATTCATTTTAAGCCCCAGGGCAATATCGGGGAAAATTAACGACCGTCGTTTTTACTGGAACGAGGTGTCGCGCAAGCTAACTGTAACATTATTTCGCGACCCATTATTAAAAGGGTCTTCGTCGTAAAAGCGTCCCGCCTTTTTTTTTTCTTTCAGGAAGAGTCGCGGCCGACCGACCGACCGGTCGGCCCCGGGAACTCGTTTCCGCAATTAAATCACCGGATCACTCTATTAATGCATCACCTCGCTTTCGCTACGCGCGCGGACGCTTCTTTCGTATCCGCGAACGCGTATTCCGCGCGCCATCAATCATCAGCCGCCGCGGCCTCTCGATCAATTTTCACGAATGCCCGATAACAAGCAAGGAGACCGTGGGTGTTTTTTTTTTTTTTTATTATTTTTTAATCTCCAGAACGCGCGCGTCCACGAGTAAGGGGCGTCGCGGCGCGATGAAAAAGGTCAGCCCCGGCAAAAAGGCTACTCCATCATGCGCCGCTCTAGAATGCATGCTGAAATAACGCGTCACGGTATATCGCATGCACGTGCTTTACGATTACACCGCGCCGTCTCCCTCGCCGCCGCCCTCATTAACATTATTATGTGGCGCGAGGCGGTGTGTTGTTTTACGATCTAAGACTGTATAATCCGCAAGCGTGCAAGCGTGCACGCGCAAATAAAAGTTTTAGAAATTTTTGCTCACGGAAGAGTCGCGTGTTACGTTAAAAAAAATAATGAACACGTTTCCTTGAATGAATAATAAAAAAACGCTTATTCTAAAATATATCCTTTCCGGAAATTTCGTTACAAATGCCAATGTTTTTCACTCATCGTCGTGCGTTTACACGTTTCCATTAAGGTTGCGTGTGTCACACCTGAAAACATTAGGTACTAAAAATATAAAAATGTCATGGATTGTTCTATTATTATGACGTTAGAATATATGTGAAAATTTGAGCACAATTCTCTTATTGGTTTAAAAATTGTTTAGTTTTTTGTTTCCGCTTGATTCTTATGTAAAATCGCATTCTCGTGTATTTATTTGTAAATTTGATGAGGAAGTAGCATTACCAGTTACGATTTTTTACATATAAGGTGAAGGTACCACACTTAAGCCGGTTTTTTAAAATAATTTTATGGAATTACGCTACAAAAAAATTTAAGATTTTTGAGACCTTTATATTGCCATAGAAATAAAGAAATTAAAGTTTATATAGAATTTTGAGAATAAAGAATTAGTTAATTTTGCAAAATTGATTTCAAAATAAATATCGAATCACAGAACTTAAAAATATTGTAAAGATCATATTCGACGACTTCTCTCTTTATATTCTTATAAATCTTTGCCGACTCTTATTAATATCGGAATTCCTCTTCATAGCTATAACTTTTCAACAGAGAAAAAAAATACGTTGATATCCTTACATTATCACAGAAATTGGCAAAAATCGACAAACCTTAAAGTCGCTATCTTACCTCCCTCTACCTTATATCGTCAGGCGCTAACTGGCGCATTCGAGCGCGGCAAGTTTCTGGTTACCATAGCTAAGATACGACGACGGAGAGAACAATGGTGGTGTTATACGGCAGTACGAAATTAGATTAGATAGATCTTGGCCGGGTAATGCGACCTCGCCCTCCGGCAACGAGCTTGCGCGAACGAACGGCACGACGTCGTAAGGGGTGCACGACCTCGTAACCGCTTAGTCGGACTAATCGCGCAGTTAGTCGCGCTTTCGGCGCGTAACGCGTCGCCACGCAAAAATGTCCCGCGATAGGGGCGACCAAATAGGCCGTGAAATGCGGTATTAATTATACCGCGCCAAGTCCCGGCGGCTTGGGCACCGGCCGACGAGTGGGATGCTTTCAGAAATCTCTTGGCTTTTTGTTGAAACCCGGCCTCCGGGCGCTGCAAATATGTTCGACTAATTTCATTAATTACGCGAAAAGTGGAGAAATATGAGATTCTATTTCGCGGACGTACGTCGCTGATTACCAGGCGCGGCGTTATCGCTATAAACGCTCGCAATTTGTATCAATTTGATTAATGCACCTGCCCGTTTTTAATAACTGCCACGAAAATGGAGAGGCTTTATCAAAATTAGGGTGCCCTTCTTTCTTTTATATATAAAAATGTCACGCATGTATTTGTCTTCGTAATGCAGCCCAGGCTGCGCGATTGAAAATGTCATCGGGAAGTGATTCGACTTTCAGCAAAGTCGCTACCCAGTTTTTTTTTCAACGACCCTTTAGGTTTTTCATTCGCGCCGTGAAACTCGCGATTTCCTTAATACGCGAGCGCGAGATGCCTCCCCTCCCCCCCCCTGCCCCCGGCAGGCAAATTTCATAAAACGCTCGCCGGTCGTGAAAGACAGATAATCTTAGCTCGTCATAAGGGAATAATCCCGATAAAACTTTCTCTCGGTGAGAGACGAGCGGCCTTTAAGCGGCCTTCCAGTTGCTCCGGCGCCGTTAACCCGGAAGCATTTTTCACTATCATCATAAAATATTACTCCGTCGAGCGTTCTGCCGCGGTACTTCGAGGAAAAACGTCCTCGCGCGCGCGCGCCCGTTGGGATCTACGCGCGCGGGTGAAAATAAATTCGTCGTTATTCTGGATTCTTATTTTATGACGTTGCGCCACCGCGCCGCGCCCCGCCGCGATTGGCAGCGTGGCGGACAACTAGGGGTTGTGTCGCCGATAATATCGTAAATAATTTTGCCCAACTCCCGTCGCGTCGTTGATTTTCGATAACAAATTTCCCGACATCGCGGTCTCATGCGCGCACCGCGACCGCGTGGGCATACACGTTCCTATCGGGGCTCGTCGAGAGGGTGAGGAACGAAAACGAAAAGCAATTATTTAAATGCGTTCTACGGCGCGCGCTGCCGTCGGTGCTCTGTATACGTTTTCGCGTTCGCGGCTCGATCGAACGCCACTTTCCGCAATTTCCCTTTTTTTCCTGTCCATCGTCGCGTTTCCGCTTCACCTGTGGCCCCCCTCCGCTCTCTCCTTTTCTAGCACTTCCTATGTGATGGTGAAATGCACGTGACTGAAGGCCGCCACGTTTGAAATTGTCGACGAAATTCACGGGGAAAGAGTGCTATTAATCGAGACTCGAAACGGCGCGAGTTTGATTAAAGCTGTATGTGCCGCATTTTAAAGTGTAACCAAAAATTTAAAAATTTTATAGATTGTTCTATTGTTACGTTTGAGTGCTGTGTAAATTTTAAGCATGTTTCTCGCATTGGTTTAAAAGTTATTTAATTTTTTGTTTGCTCTTGATTCTTATATAAAGTCGCGTTTTATAGTTGTTCGTTCAATTCATCAAGCTACTACTTAGAAACAACAAGTAGGCCGTATTCGATACACTTACCTTACTTATTCGCAAATAAAACGAGGAAATAGCATTCCGACTACAATCAAATATCTTACGGTGAACTAATAAAACTCTAATAAATATTCGTGCAAAGTTTCATTTAACATTAACCATCGTGAGTTGAATCCATTTGTCAATATTCCGAGTGGCGCAGCGATGTATTACAATCTACGTAAAATGACTACTCTCTTTTTATAGCAAGTGTAAAGGGTTTAGTGATTACTTTGTGATACATAAGTGTAGAGAGATTGTAAAGAATGGAGTACACGAAGGTACAAGTGCTTAGCTCTTGTATTCTTTCTTCAGCTTGATCGTCCCACTTATGAGTGGCCATAAATCCCATCCCTTTTGATATAAACTCCGGTAAAAATGCAAGGGTGTTTGCAATTTTTTTTGCTAAAGAAATATGAAATTTTTTCAAAGAAAATAAATATTTCATATTTCTAATTATTTTTACAGCAGTAGATAAAACGAAGTTTTTATTAGTACAGTTTATTTTCCTTAGGCATAATAAAGAATACTTGATAAATTAAATTTTCCTTAGATGCCGCGTATATAATATCGGAATTACCCTAAAGTTATTTACTTAAAACTACAGCAAGAGAATCATTTTTACTGCAAAATCATTATAAACCAAATTTTTTTTCCAGTTGTTTTCTTCTTTGCAACTAGTTTCAGGATCAAATTTGGCATTCACGACCAAAATTTTTTGTCATTGACAGGAGAAAAGAGAAAATAAATCTAAGAAACTTTCAGTTTTTAAATTTCGATAACTTTTAGTTCGTATTGTACAGCTAAAACGTTCTTAATAGCAACGGAAATTAAATTCGAAGATCTCATGTTTCCGTAAATTGTGTTCTGCGCTTTCCCATTCCATCGTGGCTTCCGTAACAGTGTGCCTCGCTACGCAGTGGTTTAACACGCGACGAGCCGTTCGGCGTGGTCGACGAAAACGTGCAACTAGTTTATTTTCATGACGATACCCTTCCTCTTTCCCTCCCTCCTCATTCCGTATCGCGTATCAGTTACACCAGTTCGGATTCACGCTAATCATAATGGGGCCGCAAAGTAAAAGTTACGAGAGTCGGTGCACCGCCACCGCCTTGTCGGCAACAGCTCGGATCGAAGCTCCGAGCGGAACGACAACGGCTTCCTTGTAACTCGATTAGCAGCTCGTGATGCAATATAAAATCTGAGCCGTCAGCGACACTACTGTCACCGGAAGCCGTAAGACTAATAAAGAGAGAGAGAGAGAGAGAGAGAGAGAGAGAGAGAGAGAGAGAGAGAGAGCGCTCCGGCTTTATACAGCGCAACCACGCGCAAAAGGGCTTCTCTTTTTTTTTTGTTTAACGGTGTCGCTTTGTCGCGCTTTGCGTCTCGTGGTGGCTTTTTGCGAAACTCGCCTTCACTGAGCAAATCTGCGGTATCATTTATGCTTCTCAAAAACGTCTCTCTACATCTCTATGTCTCTCTCGTTAATTATTTTGCAAACAGCATTTTGCCTTAATTAGAGGGATGCGCTTCGAATCGCCCGTTTTCCTTTGGAAGTTTCCCGCGGAGTGATTACACCGGAAGAATTTCTCCCCTCGCGCCGGTGGCTTCGCGTCCACGAATTTTTGCTCAATCGAGTTTCCGAGCGGAGTCCGCGCCCATGATGAAAGGGATTCCGTGGGGCGTAAAATAAAGCTCGATATCGCGTTGGTACGGTTGAAAGAGACGAGAAGTACTCGCTGCGGGCGCGCGCGGCAAAATCTGAACGCTATAATTTTCGTCGGGTTCCATCGGGCCGATCTTTGTCTCGGTAAATGGAGGCGATCTTCCGTTCGCTCGCAATTGGAGGGTTGCATCGCTCCCCCTCGTCCTCCATTTGCGGGATTTTATTGGGGAGGAGTCATCGGGCAAAGTGCCACAGTTTTACGGTTCTACCTCGTTCGATCCCGTTATTTATTAATTGTAGATAGTATGCTAATCTTTCTGCGCAATATTTGTGTTACAGGTCTCATCACCACCAGCGGCAGAAAGCTCGATCGCGAGAATCAAGCGGAGCACGTGTTGGAGGTAAGTCAAATAATCGAATTTTCTTTTTCTCAACTCCTTCTTCACTGAAAGAACAATATTTGATATTTGTGATTATATATAACTGAATGTTCAAATAGTTATAGATAGGAACTTTATTTTTATAAAATGAAAATAGAAAAAAAAAATGCATATTTTTAGCCTGCGTATGATCAAGAAATTTTTTCCAATCTAATTTTCAATTTTTGTTGTTATTACTGCTATAATGTTAGTAATAATAACGTACAATGTGTGTTGCAACAAAAAAAAAGACGATTAAAATTATAACACGGAAAGAACAATTTTGCTGAAATATAGATCTGAAAATAATTTATGCTTAACCGCTTATGAAATTATATCGGATGCACGGAAAGAACGATTTTCTTGAGGTATCTAAATATTTAGCTGGTTATAGATCTGAAAATTATTTTATTTAGCCATCAAAATAATTGTGATGGATATTCAAGCGTGATGAGCAATGCCGCCAAAAATTTTGACATTCTAATCAAAGTTAGTTTGAGAGACCAAATTATTTTGATGGTCTAAAATCTAACAAAATTTCAGATCTGTTTTCAACTAAATTTTTAGATACTTTAGCAAAACTGCTCTTTCCGTGTGTTTAACTTGATCGCTAGAATGTCAAAACTGTTTTCAACAAAATTATCATGCTTGGGCGTCTGCGTAATTATTTTGACGGCCCAACGTAAAGTTACTTTCTGATCTGTATCTAACTAAATTTTTAGATGCCACAAAATTGTTCTTTCCCTGTACAATTCAAATATGTTGTTTGCACTAAAATATCATAAATTACAGTAAAAAAAAGTTTACAGTTAACACGTAACGTAACATAATTTGAATATAGCTGGCATTGAAAATGATTATAAATTATAGTCATTTTTGAGCTAACTATATTTACATTATAACAGTTATTTTAATATAGTTACAAGTACTTTTCTCTTAGCAATGCAATTGCGATTGAATACGAAGCGCGAATAAACTTTGAGGAAATGGAACAAACTCTGAGTACATCGCGTCTTTTCAATCGGTGACGTTAAGACGACAATCTGATCGGTTTCGGAATCATTAGAGCAAATCGTGTTCTCTAATAGTGCGCTAATATTAACAGCTGATCGACGGATTAACGCCGCATTCTCATTTCATTCGTCCATTCGTTCCCTCGCTATTCGTCCGTTTCACGGCGATACTGTCGATAAAGTTCTGAAACTGTCTCTTTTGCTTTCTCTCCTCACTCCGTCTGCTCGTCGGCGCTCCCTCGCAATATTGTCGGAGTGGAAATGAGGAAGAAAATCGCATCCTTCGTGAGATTGAAAAGTAAAATGAGGAAAATCTGCTGCCTCCGACGATAAAAGCGAGAAGGCCAACTTGAGGATAGCACGGTGGAGAAAAGGGAGTAGTACAGTAGTAAGGTACGAACGAGACGGGAGGGAGGAGGGAGAGGGTGCGAAAGGCCGAGAAACGAATGGACGACTTGGGACAGCGGCAGAAAGAAAGTGGGGTAAAAGCGGCAGTAGGAGGCCGAGAGAGTGAGAGACAGAGAGAGGAAGGGGGAGGTCTTCGGATAGAACAACGCTGAAAAGGGTACAATGGTTTCTAAGAAGAAGAAGAGTCGTAGGGTGAGACATTTCTCTGGGGAAAGTCGGCGGAGCCTCTCGGGGAATTTCTACCTGCATCGGGATTAAAGAAAGAGCTCGCGATAGTCTCACGTCGTGCACGGGCGGTAGACACTGGAATTTCGCCGGGGCGATAAGAGAGGCGATACCAATTTCGCCAAGAGGCTTCTATATAGAATACGATTGATAGAACGAACGGCCTAACTTTATTCTCCCTGCGTTTTCCTTCTGCATACTTCTCTGCGCGAAGCCACCCCGTTTAGAGAATCTCGATATAGCCAATAAACTTCTAGTTCTTTTCCAAAGTGCCACAATTTCTGAAACGTTTCGAAGAGTTCTACTGATTAAATGTAAGTTATAGGGATCCGAAAAGTCCTTTTGTCGTCAGACAAGAAAGACTACGAGTGAAAGATCGTGTACGCGATATCGCGAGTTCGAAAAATTCAAGCGCAATTTTGCCTTGATCGTAAAAGTTATAATATGTATATCCTGTGATTCTACTGCAGTTCTCTACAACTTACATCGGTGCCTCTCTTGTCTGGCACTATACTTTGATGTTGTTGCGCGTTCAGAGAAGTTTTGCAAATAAAATTGTAGATAGTTCCTGACTTTGTTTCGTTTCTGATGAAAAAAAAAAAAACAAAAAAGAAACCATTTTCAACGTTTTCCAGTATTTGAACTCCGACTTCTCCTCGAAGCTTTAAAAAGCACGACGACTAAATGTTTATGCCGTTCGTAAAATTTCATAGGATTCGCAATGCTGCAGATTGTCGTACTGCTCGCGAAATTATGCTTATGTAACGCCGCAAGTTTCAAATAAATGCGAAGCAGTTTGTAGCTGTTACTTTTTACGCGTATTTTTAAATGTGTCATGTTGAAGGTAGATTCCTGAATTATTCACGATACAAGTTAGCGGAAAGTGGTTTTGATGCTGTAAAATTGTATCAGATAATGCGGAAGAAAAACGCGCGCACGCGGAACATTGCGGCGGCAAAATATTTCGTAATTAACGCAAGCATATACTCGTCCCAAATTAATTTGCACGTTATTGGTTTTAATGGTTTTAATACTGTCTCGTTCATTCGCGTGTCACGCACAGTTTAAATTTCTGGCCCAACCCTGTCGGCGAATCTAATTAAGTGCACTCTGTAACAGAATACGATATCAAAAATCAAATTGCGTTTGTACCATCGCTTTGCACTTAAAATGCCCCAATATTTGCCAGCAATAGAACTGTTTGACGAAGCTCATTACTATTTATCTCGATGCAAATCGCTCATTTGCTATGACAATGATATAATTCAAACATTGTCACTTCTAAATTGTCTGCGAAAAAAAAAATTTTTTTTGATGAGAATTCAATACGTATTGAATTGGCGTATTGGCGTACGCCATAAATAAAGAGTCAATGATACTTTTATCTTTCTACAGTCAGTAGACCAAATCGTTACATCAAAGTCGCATTTAAAAATGATATTACGAAGCATTAACGTTTAAATTGAAAATCTCGTTTATCGAGTTATGTCATAGTTATAGCAAATGAACGAGATAATGTTTCAAATTTATGTCCGAGTAAATCATATTTTCCGGAAGATACACAACGAGCAGACAATTGGAAGACTCTCTCTAGCATTTAAGGTTCGCCCCTCGTGTGGGTCAGATTTCGTTAGATATCATTACGGGAATTCTCCTTGCCGCGACCAAGGAAATCACTTTAAGAGGCTTTGATCCTCCGATGCGGGTTGTTAACAGCGTGTTTGTGTTCGTAACCGAGTTAAATGAGTCTCGGCTCTAGAAACAAGAGTTCGTGAAAACGATCGCCTCCCCTGTGGCCCCCGCGCCGGGCGGCGCCGCCTTCCTTCCTGCGGAGAAACTTCGACGATTTTGCAAAGTCTCTCTGCCACGAATAATTAATGAGTGTACAGAGCTTTCTCTTTTAGCGCTTTCTTTTAGCGTAAAAGCCTCGCCGATTACCCCTTCGTTATTAATCACACAGATTAAATCGCACGTTTGGCTCATTACCGTTCCTTGAGCGAGAGACAATGAAGTTTTTATATCTGAAAGAATTTTTTCTTAGAATTTATTTTCTCAAAATCACGTTAGCCATGGAACAATAGCATTTCAAAGAATTTTACGCAAATTTTCCTTTTCATCTAAATTATTTTATATTATTGTACTGAAATAAAAGTATGTTTTGTATTTGTTGTTATAATTGAATAATAATTAGTGTTAGAAACTGTATTTTTATAATTATAATGTTAACAATAATAACATACATTTATTATACTAACAAAAAACTAATTATCATAAGTGAATTTGGTTATACGATAAGAACTAAAAGTTATAAAAATTAAAAAACTGAAGGCTTTTTAGATTTATTTTTTTTTCCTGATCAACGACAAAAAATTTTGGCCACTAATTTTGGTTCTGAAGCCCAGCTACAAAGAAGAACGAAAACATTGGTTTATATAATGTTGGTTTTGTAGTGAAAATGATTCTATTTTTTGTTACAGTGCATTCTTAATATCTAGTGAATCATTCTACTTTGTCAAAATTACTTACTTAAATATTTCTTCTATATCTAAATTATACTCGTATTTTTTCAATTTTTTTTAACTAATTCCTATTATTTTTTTTATCTAGCCGCTTGAACCAACGCAATCACATATTTTTCATAGTCATGAATAAATTCGTTACAAACTAAAATCCTTATAACTTTTGATTGCTTCAGTGAATCGATTCGTGATTTTTTTATAAATCTTCGAACATATGTGAAAACAATGTATAACATTTTTGTTAAATTTCTCATTCGCCCATTCTTTTCTCCAAAATAAATATTAAAAAGCATCCTTAAATATAATTGTACAAATAACTCTAATTTAGAATTATTTTTGCCAGCTGTATTTAAATTAAATTATGTTAATTGCAACCATTTCGTTTGTCAGTGTAACACATTGCGCATTATTATTAACATTATAACAATAATTACTATAAAAGTAAAACTTCTAAGCATAATTATTTTAACATTCAATTATAGTTACAAATACCAAATATTTTTCTTTCAGTGTGCGGTAATTGATAAATCAATGAAAATCACATAAAATTCCTCGAAATACTGTCTCATGACTATCGTAATTTTGAAAATAAATTCTAATAGAAAATTCTAATAGAAATTCTCTACGTGTAACATCGATAAACACTAAAGAACATCTCCAAATACGCTTTCAAACACAAAAATTTATGTGAGGGACAGATATTATGCGTGTCACGCAATAGCAATCCCCTAGGGCGAAAGATTTCATTTCTCCATTGCTATTCCATATATCCAGTTTGTACACAAGAGAGAACGACATACATTCGATTCTGTTCTTCTATTAGTTAAAAATCCATTTTATTTCCGGATAGTCTGCGAGCCTGTCGTGCCGTAACTATGCCGAACATTGGCGAAATTGATATCGGCTGAAACAGCGATATTGGCAGCACGATCATCTAACCGGGATGCATATCCTGTAGATTCCGCGTTAGACTTTCTTTTTATAGCGCGCATCCTTCCGCCCTCGCTAAACTCGTTTATCTGTCATCGATATACCATTGTACAGTCCGATATCAAAGGGCGAAGTGAGGCCGACTGGTATATTTTGGCATGAAAGGTCAACCGAGGTTGCACCGACCCGTTGACCGGTCGCAACCGTGTCCCCCTTTTTCATAATTCCACGCATAATTTACGACTCCCAGATGTATCTCCGTGTGGACTGGGCTCCGCCACGAAGTAACCGTTTCTCCACCGACCATGGCGTATCTCGCACCACCAGGCGCGTCTTTTTGCATACCGTAATGCGCAAAGCACTCGATGAATCTAAAATATTGACAATTTCGATGGCCAGCGCGCGTGTAACGACGTTGGATCACGCCACACTTCCCTTTGCCGTTCAATCGGACAGACTCGTGAGTGAATCGAGTTAAAATTGCATTGCGGAAGGCGGAGAGACGTGTAAGGAAACTGTCGAATTCACAAATATGTGAACGAGTGCTTGCTGAGGAGCTTTAGTGACGTGACTATTACGCTACCTTTTCTCAGTCGGGCTTTTCAGTGCTCGCCCTTCTGTTTTCAGATGCGCTTTAGACACCCTTCCCGTTCAGAGTAAGCCAGAAAGTTGCTTACCACCGTAGAACAGACTCTCTTGCCGTCGCTTCAAGTATCCGCTTGAGAATATTTCATCGAAATTTATGATCGACCGCGCGTACTTGAATGCAAATCGAAGTCGCCGATAACAGATAATTCGGCAAGCACGTAAGAATCAATTTTCACTCAACGTGTCACTCTTGCTGCGGACACGGCAGCAAATTTTTGAATTAATTTTTCATCTCGTCTTTCCTAGAAGAAAATGGACGGATAATTTCCTGATGAGAAATCGAGAAAGTTGGAAGTATTTTTAAAATATGGTAGATTAATTGCTCGGAATTTTTATTTGGTCTCATGCAAATTTTGTTACCATACTTAAGTAACTTTAAAACAAAGTATATTTATTCAAACATAAACGTTTATAAGTGTCAAACTGTAAATTGTTTTTAATTTTTTTAACTTAAGAATAATTTGGGATTTATACCAGTTCTAGTGAGTGAAAAAATGAAATTTAGTCGTCATAGTTTTTTTCACTTATTGAAAATCTATTTATGTTTTTATTTCTCTTTACTTTTTGTAGAAAATATTGAGTATAAATCTGCATAATGACCTCAAATACTAATAAATTGTATAACAATTAATAATGTATAATATGTAATAGTGCACAGAAAAGAATAACATCTTGTTTTGAAAAAAAAAAAAAATTATTTTTGAAATGTTAAATATTAAAAAAAAATAAAATTATATAACATTAAATAGACATTACTTGCTTACATGAAAAAATCTTGAAAAATCTTATAAAAACAAAGAAAAGATTCTCATTATTCAATAATAATTTTCGCGAGCAGGGAGAAAAAGTATTGGAAAGAAGAAATAGCAGTACTTTTAGATAAAAAATAAAAATTTTTTACCAATGTTATTATCAAATCATACGCTCTTTAGATTCCTTTAATATTGAAATAAAAAAATAATATTTTGCTGAAATTTTAGATTATGAAATTATTTAAAGAGAACATTAATTATTAACAAAATTATCATTGTTTCATATATCATAAGCAAGAATATAATTTCTTGGTTACATGTACTTACATGAAATCATGACTCTTAAATAGAATATGTTAGTTTTTATTTGATACTAATATTTGATACTACTTTTTTTTGTATGAGTTTTAATCGGACTATAAAAAGTATTCCAGGTGATCATTTACTTAAAAGAAACTAGTTAATTATTCCCGTGTTAAGGAATTAAAATAGCTGCAATTTTTTACGCAGCTCATTGCACACTCGCACTCGTTTAAATTAACAGATCGACTACTTAACTTTAAGCTTGCTCAGTCGCATCTGTGCTCAAATGTATTTCGCGATCGATACAACGCATGTTCGCGCGTATAAATTCCGGCGACTCGCGAATTATCACAGAGAAAAATATTTGGTGAGATAGACCAAATGTTTAATTAAATAGTGATTAAATAAATTTTTTAATTATAATTACTAAATATGTAGTTGTTTTGACCAAACAATCTGTAGTCTTAATCAAAAAACTTATAACCAAATGATTCGTTAAATATAACCAAGTTTTTGGTACCAATAATTACAAAATTCATTTAATCACTATTTAACTAAATGTTTGGTTAATATTTCTCTCAGTGCATCAAAGACAAAGCAAGAGAGAGGGGCGAGAGAGAGAGAGAGAGAAGGAAAACCATCTCTTTCGGAAGATTTTTTGCCGTGGTTTTCTTAATAGTCGCGATTTTTCACGTTTTTTCTAGACCGTGAGACGTCTAAAAATATATGCCCGTCTTCTTTGAGATACACACGGACATATTTCAGGTTCGATGCCGTGCACGAGATCGGTCGTTTTCAACATGCGTCGCGTATATTAATAAGGGTGGTTCAAACGGGGGATAGCTTCTCGCGCTATCCTTCATCTTTTCTTTCGCAGGTTTGCGGCTGCGCTTCCGCTCGAACGCAACGTGTAATGCACGCCGATTTCTGACAACGGCACGTCGTAAAACGAAGACGAATGCCGCGCTCGCTCAGCATCTTTCGAGGATGATTACCTAATGCCGAGACGCATGATTCATCTCGCATACACAAAAAAATATATACTGCAAATTATTCGAATTAAATGACTATTATTTGATTCAATTATTTTATAAATTAATATTTCCGCAAATCTATCATAAATTTATCAGCAAATTATATTTAAAATATATCCTGAAACCTGATAATTTAATACTTTAATCAACAATATATAGTTAAAATAAAAATTCAAAAATTTTGCTTATTATTGACCTTTTTAAAAATACGTGATAATAAATTTTTCCAAAATTTGTAATGAGTATATTTTAAAATTGTTATAAAGAAAATATTCTTTGTTAAAAATAATTATTACTTGTCATGTTCATTACTACGAGTCATGTCATTTTGATTTCTTGAAAATTAGTATTTTTTAGTCAACATAAATTAAATGAGTCTCATAGATGCAGTATCGGTAAATGTGTACAGAGATTTTGAATACGTCATCTTCGAAAGGTTAATTCAAAACGTTTGTAAAAAAAAGGTGCGTGGTAAATATTTTTTAAAACAGACGGCAGAAATTAGGAAAGAATCGATAAACGACATTAGGCTGCGAAAGAAGAGACTCCGCCTTAGAACTCTCTGTTCCACCCTACGTCTTGTTCACCTCTCCTTTACTTTCTTCGTAATCTACCCCACTACGGAACCCTTCGTTCTGCTTCCGGTCTCGTCGGTCGGACACTCAAGAGCGTCACTGAAGTCGCTTAATTGACATTCTTCCTGCCGTCTTTTGCGCACCGTCGTAAGGATTATCGTCGCGCGACGTCCAACTCTCAATGTCTGATCCTTCTTGCAACGGAAACTTCCAAGCCGGTGCACGTGACGTTACCGTGACAATGAGAGAGTGCTGCGCGACGTCGCGCCGTTGTCAAAGGAACCGAGAAACAATAGGATATACCGCCTCGTGCGCCGTTTGGAGATAAGGAGTTCTGCATCTCGCGAAACATCTGGACAAATGCAAAAATATTCGCTTGTTGAGCTGTCATGGTACGTGTTGTAAACTTGCAGATTTTACAAGTATTACTTTACCCAACACGACAAATGAAGAAGAAAGTAAAGTAAATACGCCTATGTATTAGACAATTGCAATTTGCAAGCAATATGTGCATCTATCTTTTCTATTTTTGCAAAGATATTCTGTAAAATTCAAAACTTGTCGCCAAATGCAATAACGCGCGAGTAATGCGTAGTATCTCGAGTACATTTGAAGAAACTAATTTTACACACATTCGCATTATTGAATTTCTGCACTGTTTTGATTGTGCATCGAAAGAAACGATCTTTTATTTTTTTCTTTTAATTTAATATATTGAATATTCACACCATGTATTAAATAAGAATTAATCAGCGCCTTTATTTTTTTGTATTTAATATTTACTTTTATTTTTATATTTACGCCTTTTGCTATGATTTCATCGTTTTATATATTTAACAATCTTTACTAGATGTACGAATTGTTAGAAACATATTTCTTGACTTTTTGCAGTTTCCGGTTACTTCATTTTACTTTTGACTTTTTAGTAATTCGTTAGATTACTTTATTATACGGTAGATTTATCGTTCGACTTGACTTGCAGACTTTTATTTAAAGTAGTGTTACGACACTCTTGACCTCATTAAAAGGTGAATCACTTTTTTAATCGTTCCTACTTTATAAGTATTTGACATTAAAATTGATAGAACAGGATAACTCCGATATATACCGCATTTATATAAAACTTAATTTATCAAGTATTATTTACTACGTTTAAAGAATATATACTCTATCAATAAGAACTTCATACTGTCTACCACATAAAAAAATTAGAAATATTTATTTTTTTATATTTGAAAAAAATTTTAACTCATGCATTTTTACCATAGATGTAGAATATACGGCCACTGATATAGGATATATGGCGCGTTATCAATAATCTACAAATAATGCTTATAAATGAGACATAAAATGAGACGCGATGACTATAAAATGCAAAGTTTAATAGGGAGTGAAAACGATAAATGTATACATTCAAAATAATAAACATAGTGTAAATTCGCACGATGTAAATAACGGGATTAGTCTAATTAGTTTTTTGCGGGTTAATTACAAACGAATTACTGGCCTTTTGTATTTATTCTCTTTATCCTATTTATGGAACAGTAACTTTTTATTTTTTTTCTTCTGTATATTTATTTTTTTAAATCAAAAATATTATCAAAAAATAAAAGAAAAATCGAAAATTAATAGATTAATTTGATCTACCAATCACATAAATGATGTTATATTCGATTTTGATCTAGAAATAGCTTAGCCTTTGTTCGTTCTAAAGTAAGAGTGGTTCATGTATTGTTATCGCTGAAGTAAAACTCGAAATTATATATGTGTGTGTGTGTGTGAATCGAAACATTCGATAGATTTTTAGATAATTAATTTAAATTAAGGTACATTCTATGTCGTGTAAAATTGCGCTCCATTTACCGCGCCACTCTCATTAGCTCCTTCATCTTTGATACTTTATACGTATTTAATCCTTTTTATTTTGCAACGAGCGCAAAGATCGAAATGTCAAATCGTTTGAGTTTCTTTTCGCTTTTCTCAATCAAGATCGAAGCGCAAAGAAAAAAAAATAGCTTGCTTCGTTCGTGCATCCAATACATAAAGCTGTGCACAGCAACGGTATATATTTAATGCCCGACTGCAGTCTTGTTCATCCAGTCTCTCTTTCTATTTGATTCTCTCTCTCTCTTTCTGTTTCTGTGTGTGTGTGTGCATGTGTTTGCTTCTTGCGGCGCGCAAAAGAGCTTGGTCTTTTGCGTGTTCGGCGCTAGTAGAAAATAATCATGATGAATATCCAAGAATCTCCGCGGCAGAAACTCTGCAAATATCTCGTGTGTTGCGACCGAATGACGAACAGGGCGCGCACAGTCGAGGGAAATTGTCGCGCAAAAAATTTAAAAGACCGAGCACGCACACCTCATTGCTCTTTAAATATCATTATATCGTCGAAACTGTAATTATAGTCTCGACGATTAATTGCACGTCAATCGACGTGCCACGATCTGAGTTGCGATACAATGATATTTAACTTCTTAGAATCTTCCGTGATCGAAACTATGATTATAAGGGTTTATCGCGATTAAACATTTCCGGAGGAAGCCCGATCTAGATAAAGCGCGCGTGTACTCGCCGCATGTAACATCAATTGGGAATTATTAATTGCACTTTAAGAAGCGCGCTTTAATTGAAAGTAAACTTTATGGTTGTACGATTGAACAGGGAATTAAGAAAAAGTAAAATACCGTCTCTCACAGGCGCGCGCGCGACGCGTTTATTCAATGTTTGATACGGTGTGTGAAGAAACCGCATTTCCTCTTGGCTTCCCAGACAGGGATTCCAATTATTAATGACCGCAATTACGCGCGATGCTTTCTCTGATAACATCTTTGGAGTCTCGTCTCCATAACGGCTCGATAAGAAACAAGAAGTAAGAAATAGACATTGCAAATTTCCAATAAAATTTGAGGGTCTTTGTTTTACATACTCGATTTTATTCATTTATTTTATCCTGATTTTATAAATTTATGATTGTACACACGTTCCTCTAAATTGGAAACTTCTAAACTTAATATATGTATTTAATCCTAGAATGCTACTCGTATTTTACGTTAATATCATTCTGGATGAAAATTCGCTTATTTTAAAAGAATTTGTTACGTTTCTTTTTTTTACATTTTCTTCTACTTTATAGGTTGCAAGATGTTAGAATAATTGGATTAATACTATTTCAATGCAAAAGTTTTACTAAATATTATTTTAAGTTATAAAAATTGTGATAACAAAAACAGTACTAAATTAAAATTAACTCTTGAATAAAAAATCACACACGCACGCACATTTCAGGATTAATTTTCTTCCTTTTTTTTTATCAACTTATTTGTGCCGTGTTTAATTGTGATATATCAGCATACCATTCTGTCAATTTTATTCAGAAAAGAAGACAAATAATAGAAGGGGAGGAAGAATAATAATTTTCGTTAGAAGATACGAAGCATATCTATAAAGCGAGGTATCGTGGATCGCGAATATTTCGGAACATCTGCGAGATGAAGTTGACTTTATTCCGACCTCAGATAGTCCTTTAGCGTTTATCTAGCCGCTTAGTTACCTCGCGGGGTTGCCATAAGCGTTTTCCAATGCCTAGCTGCTGGCTAAACGACTGTTCTATCCGCTCGGTATGCTTTAATCGACTGATTAAATACTTATTTTTCGAAGAATAGCTCATTGTATACGTATAGCTATAAAATACTTATTAGTGCGGAATTTCACATTGAATTTCAAATATGATAGGAGTGCGCTTGTGATTAAATGCGAGCGCTACTGAAAATGTTGCGACTACGGCTAATATGCAACAAAGCCAAATTGCCGGTTTTGTGAAATGTCAAATTTTATAAATTCTCACAAATAACAAGCATAAAAGGGAAGAGCATGGTTAAGTTAATTTAAATTTTATTTCGAACATAAACGAGTGTTTTTTTTGGTCAAAGCAAACTTTTGGCGCTTAATAATAATTTTTGTGTGAATCTTACAATTTTCAGTTTCCAATTTCTAAATTCATGCGAATATTTGTCAGTTTTGATACATTTCAATTGAAGTCCTAAACTGAAGCCGAAATATGTAACATCATAAATTAAAATGACCAACAGTTCAATAATATTAGTGCTAATGAATGTGATCTTAGAATGCTATAAAGAATTGAGAAAAAAAAAGATAACATCACTCTAGCTATAGGACTCGAACCTGAATCTCTAAGTTTCTCTACATTCCGTCAAAAACGAAAAAAATTATCGGTTTCTAAATAAAAGAACGATTACATTTGTAGAAAAAGATCTATATAAATTTATAAATAATTTTTAAAGATTATATTTGTTTAGGAATTATTAATTCTTTGACGTTTAATGCAAAGAATCAAAATAATAAGTGGGAATAATTAAATCGTATATGTATATTTTTATAAATTGATAAACATCTTTGAATCATTAAAATCATGTATATTAAAATCGTTGTATACTAACTTAAGTGTAAGAATAAAATTACAAATATCTCGAATTATAAAATATATATTTTGCCAAATAGCACGATAAAGTATATTGAGGATTTTGCAATGTAACACGTTCATATTTTTTTTTAGAAAAAGAGACGAATATTTGCCGAAAAATAATGATCGACGATTCTAAAATATCTTAAGAGAACTTTATTAAATGAAGAACTTAAGAAAATTTATTAACGTTTTTACTTTTTATTAAAGAGCATGCAGTCAACACATAAAATAAATTTCTTAGAAAAAATGTTCGCGTTACTGTTAATCGACGAAGAAGATGGCGGTTTTATCGAACATTTCTTAGAATGCATAAACAAATGATTGATGCTCAGTGCCAGATTTAAACTACAATATATCGGCGAATCGATCTTTCTCCGTCAGAATTTAAGAATTTGGCAAGCGTTTATATCCGCCAGCGCGCTGCAACTTCTTCGTTTACATCAGTGAACGAAGCAGACCCGTAACCATCGGCGGTCCAATAATGGCTGGGGATAATGAATGCAACGGAACATTGCAGCTGCCGCGTCTTTGACCAAACTATCAATTGCCCGTTCCATTAATCTTTTATGATAATCCATTCGCCATGTAGTCATTTCCGAAATGGTATTCCGTGCGTGCGGACGTAAATTCTAGAAGTGAACGGTCGCCGGAAACGGCCTTGGCCACGCGAGGAGCCTCGGCACGGAGTCGGGTCTCTCCCGCGAAACCTCGAAGTTCAAATTATGCATGCTTTGTTCAAATTATGCATGCTTTTCTGCTCCGGCGAGCGAGTGATATTCCCTTAACGATCTGCCGGTTTACTCTCCCAAAGAGAATGAGCGGAAGAGGAGGAAGGGTTTGAGAAAGGAGAGTAGATGAAAAGAGAAAGTCGCGACGCGGGGCGCGATGCCTCGGCTTGCCAAATTGAACGTAACACCGCGCGCGTGCATCGCGATCGCGAGAAATTACAGTTTCCCTTCCCCCCTCCTCCCATCTCGCGCTATAAAAGACCGCGAGTGCCATATTTTCCGGGAAATTAGCCGTCGCGGAGGAAGCCCCCGTTCCGGAAACGCAAATTTATTACGGCGCGAAATTAGCACGGGCGCGAGCGCCGCCCGAACGCGCGGGTTTATTCCGAGCGGGGTAACGCGATAGTTTCCAAGGGAGAAATTTCCCGCGGATACGGAGCCGATCGTTATTAACGCGGAGCTTTAGGTAGATCTGAGAATATTTCGATATCCCTGGGATGAGCCCGTATTTCCCCCATTGCGCCCTCTCCGCCGATCCCGCTATTACAATGGATCGGCTTAAGCGAAACTTTGCTTTATACACGCGGAATGAGATTATTAAATCCCCCTCGCTCGTTTCATCATCGCTCGTGCCCGAACTCGCGGCCGTCTTCGATTTTCGGACGGAACGTGGAAGCTGTGCGAATAAATGTTTTATGTATACCCACGGTGCCGTTAGAATGCCCCGGGCGATTAGTACATGCTTATCCCGGTTCTCCGCGAAAGGAGCGCCGTAAAAGTCAACGCGCGGCGGCCCTTCGAATGGAAATTTCGAAGAGGCGCGAGGTAATGATCCCCTACCACCGGGAGCGCCGTCCCGTCGACGATTTACGGCGTCCAAGGCAGCTTTTTCGCCGTCGACGGTGCTGATTCCCCCTGCACGATACGAATCTCTCTACGATCTCACGCTCGACGCCGATGTTCCATGACGATGGAGTAAACTCCATCCCGGTAAACCGGGGGGTCGTCGCGGACGCCTTTTCGATGTAAAAGAATCGCCTTGACCGCGGAACGTCGGGGAAATATCGTCGCCATAACATTTGCAAAACCCTCGCCGACGGCGTTTCTCACCGTAAACCGAAACGACGGCGGTCGATCGATCTGGTCGACGATGAGGAGGAGGAGAAAAGCAACTACTCCCCGGCTACTTTGCGAAACTGCTGCGCGCTCGCATTCCACGTGGCAGTTGCCGTTGGAGTTTATTATGGCGACTGTCACGAGTACGCTCGCCGCTGCCTCGTCGTAGCTGGCGGCGAGTTCCTCGGATTTAGCCGCAAACGCGGGGTTAAGCCCGGAGAAATCACCAGAGGCCGTCGAGGTAATTACGGGAGAGTCGAGAGTCGAGCGAGAGGGGCGGCGGGAAGGCGAGAGGGAGAGCCTCTGAAGAACTGCTCGGGCAAAGCACGGCTATTACCCCTAATCATGAGGAAAACGCGATTCCTCTCTGAAGCTGGAGCGGCTTGTAGCGGGATGCACTCTCCTCGTCGAGGAAACGTCGCCGAGTTACTCGAAAAGTCCAGTGGTTTTGTCGCTCGCCGCTAAATCGAGTCTCCCGTTCGAGTCGGAGAAATGACGCGGCTCGATCACTGACGCGCGAAAACTGTCGTGATGAAAACTGCGTCCTTCGTCTTCCTCCGGCAAATTCCCCGTGTTAAAAATGATAAATTTGTACTTAGCGAGAAGAGAGGGATATTACTTTTTCTTTTAGATTAATTAAACTTTTCTATCTCTTATAATATTACTCCAGAACTACATTTTATTTACGAATCCTTTGATCAATTGATCAAAGAGTGAAAGGGATCGTCTTCTTAACTTAATTGAAAATGAAAGATTTTTGCAGAATAGTAAAATCTTCATCTCCGTTTAATTTCAAATGGATTTTACTTTGATAGACTTTGTTAGTTAAGGAGCAGTATTACGTAAATATTTAACGTTGAAATTAAACAAATTGAGATAAATAATATCTTTCCTTGATATTTTCGGTAAGAAAAAAGCTCTAGATGTATTCAAGAACCAATAGATTCTATGTCTGGATTTTGCAGTATCTTGTGTAAAATTGTATAGTCATTTCAAAACATAAACAAATGTTTTTCTAGTGGAAAGCACCTCTTATCATACAATCGAGAAACATTCGAACATTGTGCAATGACCGTGAAAAACGATACGCTGATTTCTCATCAGTCATCATAGTTGTCATCATATATACATATATATTTGCACAGTAATATCCTATATTAATCTACGAATATAATATTTACACGTAACACAACACACAATATATCGTTCTTTTTTCTTTACTCATGATGAGAGAACAGTATTCGACCTTCAAATTTTATCTTCAAATTTATTCGCTAACGGATAGTGAGAAAAACAATAATTAAACATTTAACGATACTTAAAATAACTTTATGATAATGCTACTTAGCATAAAACTTCGTTATACATATATCCGTTCTTTTTTTGTATATTATACAAGTTATTCCAATACATTATTAATTTCCATGAGAGAGAGAGAGAGAGAGAGAGAGAGAGAGAGAGAGAGAGAGAGAGAGAGAGATTTACTTTTAATAGTTTTAATTACATATTGAGAACTTATTTTTGTCTATTAATTAACATTCACTTTATTAATAGTAATATTGATAAATTTAATTTTTAAATTATATAATATAACGAAGAATATCTTATTGTAATGTCTTCGATATGCAAATTATTCTAAATTACAAAATAGAAATAAAAGTACAATTGCAAATATGTATATGAAGAAATCCACATACATACGCTTTTAATAATTTACGTAATATTATTTGATATAACGATTGATTTTTCAGCGTTTAATACAAATAATCAAAGTGATAAGCTGAATAAATAAATTGTACAAAAATATTATAATGAATTGGTAAACACACATCTTTGATTGATTAAGAATTAAATAAACATTACTAAGTTTTAAAAAATTTTTAATTTATTAATTAAAATGTCAGTTTTACGTCTGTTATAATCCATGTACATGTAACAAGTTTCGAACAAATTTAAACACAAAGCGCGTTTTAATTATATTTTTTCTATAATAACATCATAATTAATTTTAGTTTATTTAATGATTATTTCCAAAAATTCTGTAACAACTTATTTTAACTAAAATAAATATCACATTGAATTTTAAAATTATAATAAACAAATTTTTTACATGAGAATGCTAATATTTTAAAAAAATAATACAAATAATTTGAACATTTAAATTTGAATAAATGGATAAGAATGTTAAATAATCTATATTATTATGCCCACGTGTACTTTACAATTTTAATACATATATACAGATGTAAATTGAATATAATTATATTTATACAAATTATTTAAAACATTGAACACTGTTAAATATTAATAAATCAAATTTAAACCAATTCCTAAAGTTAAATAGCAATATGTTATTGTCAACTTTCTTATATATGGAAATTTATTATTTTTACATAAAATACGTAGTTAAAAGAATAACTTTTATTCAATTCATTTCTATGATTGAATTGTTCAATTTCAAAGTAGACAGCGTCTATATAAACATATACAACCAAGGTCGTAAGAAAGTTGATAGAACAATCGTGAAATTGTAACAGCGAAAAATTACTCGTCAAGCGTGCCTGCTTATACATAGATTATAATATCAAATCATATGATTATCGTTATTGCCGATATTACAATATGATCTCCAGATTCCGTTATGGGATTCCTATCCTTATTGGCTCTATTATATGATTTCCAGATTCTGTTGTCCAAATCCTTGTTATTATCATCTCATGGCCACTGTTGTTATATCTACATATATAGATAGAGCGATTAAAAAATTATAAAAAGTATCTGTTATTAAAGTTACAAAATCACAGTCTTGTATATTATTTGATTATTTAACTAAAATTGTGATTCTTATTATTCACATTAAAAAAAAATAATATTAATGACTCAATTACTAGTTAGGTTTTATAACACTTGAACAGTCACTCAGTGCATGAGAAATGTCTATCGATCACTTTGAATATATAAATAATATATGAATAATAATATATTTGAATTACCAAAATTAGATTTATTTAAATAATAAAACTCGCAAGTAATTCTAATTACAACACTTTTAAAATATATAATACATTAGGTTCAAATTCATATAATCTTTATATTTCTTAATGTTAAATATTTATTCTTTTATATTATATTAATTATATATAATAAAATGTATTGCTAACTCAAGAAAAATAAAATTAATTTTTGCATCTTATTCTTGTTGATCTTTTTAATTTTTGAAAACTTGCGAATTTATATTACCACATTGAGAATTTGTAGCTGTATTTTTTTTACTTACGGATTTTTTCATCATTTTGACCATGTTATTGCTTTCAGTTTCTTTTTAAGATCTTGATTAGTCAAATCATGTACAGCGAAGATATTAAGTCATATTCCGTAATATATTTTATTGACATAAAAGTAATCTATGCTGTCTGCATAAATTTTTGTAATATGTGACGATGTCCAGGAATTCACTATTTCATTCATTTCTTCTGAATGGATTTCTGTCAGATGTGCCCATAAAGATGATTTCTTGTATCCATTAAACAATAAAATGCCACAAATGTTGCATTTTGCAAGATATAAGTTTTCTTTGGAGAAATGTTGCCATATCACATCGGTGTCATCTTTCCAACTTATGTATTCCTCTGTATCAAATATTCGATGTTCACAGAGTAAATGTACTTTCATTGCCAATAAATTATTTTTGAATCTATATTTCCGAATACATATGTTGCACTGTGCAGTAGTCTGGTTTATTACACTATAATTATTCCATATCAATATATCACTATCTTCTAGCGCTGCCATTATGTCCGCACAGTATTACAGTTTGCGTATTACTGAATACAACATGCTTACCCATTCCGAGGAAAATGTTGAGAACTGTTCGGTGAAGGTTAAAGAAAAACATGTGACTCTACTAAAGTGTAAATATTATGTATCGTTTGAATCTCTAACTGACAATTAAGTCGTAGTTTTGTTTATATTATAATTTCTTGATTCCTAACGTTAAACATTTAAGTTATAAGACGTGTTTTGTTTACTTCGACAAGTTAAAATGTACACTCGGAGAAAAGTTATGTTTAAATTGGTGAAATTGTTTGATATTTCTTTAACTTGGTTTTTTTTTTAATTTGAAGTGAAAATATCTTTGAGAAAAATAAAAATTTATTCAATTTCAAGAAATAATGTTACTAGCCTTTTTTAAAGTAAATAAATTATTCGTTCAAATTAAAATTGATTTAAAGAAATAATTTTTGAATTCAAAGAAAGTTCTGACCAAGAATAAGAAATCATTTAGTTCTTCTGGTTCTAAAAATATATTTCTTTCATTTAAAGACAGATTTGCGTTGATTATTAATTAAATTGTTTTTTTTAATTCTAATAAAAAGAGCAACAAAAAAATTTCTTCAAATCAAAGAAACTTTTCTTTAGCCGTATAGCATGCACACGTTTCTTTGAGTCAAACAAATTTTTTTTACTTGAAGAAACTTTTCTCTGGGTGTATAGTTTAGCAGTTTATCCTGGTTGCTGGCAACAAGGTTTAACTACTCTTAACTAAAACTGTGTCTTATCGTTCACATTTCTTAAGGATTATGCTCAGTTTAGATTCTAATACATAATTACTCATATACAAGAAATCTATTCATACACCCACATCTTTTTCTCCCCTCCCTATCAACGCTCATTCATCACATTTACGTAGATCGCACATAAAGAAGAAAGAAGACACATTTAGTATACGGTGGGATAATGATCTTTACTTAGAATTCGCATGTTTGCTGTGTTGACTCGCGTTCTCAGAATCTCGCCAACCCTTCCATGCGGTTTACATAGATCGCATACCGATATTAAACCGTCCTGGTAGCCCGGAGCGCGAGCACTCTCCGAGTGAAATGATAAAATTGCGAGTGCTTGGGAGGGAGTGCGAAGCGGGGAAACTTGCGAGAGGCACCTTCGGGCGACGACGACGACGACGACGACGCGGCAACGCGACGCTCGGACGGATTTAGCGCGATCGGCCAAGCGTTTAAATCCACCGCGCGGTATAAGGGCCCATGTTCATCTTGTACAGGGTGCTTCAGAAATGGGACACTTAATATATTCCTCCGCCTTGAAGATACGAGAAGATATGACTGTGATGAAATTTATATAGCCTCGAAGGAACGAACATGACGTAGCAGAATCACGACGCCGATACGCTCTCCGTCTTCATTAAATGGGACACATATGATTTTCATATAATTAATTTTGTAATGAAAAATGAAAAACGTCGGAAAACAAGCGGTCCTCAGATCGAATAAAGTTTCTCTTCTTTTCATATAGATTTTCTTGTTTTCAAAACAAAGAAGAATATTGTGTTCTTCCGAAGATTAGGTACTAAACAGAGAGAATTTACCTTCAAAATTATAGCGGTCGTAGGACAATATGGTATTTCGAAGAATT
Source organism: Solenopsis invicta (assembly GCF_016802725.1). Lineage (NCBI taxonomy): Eukaryota > Metazoa > Arthropoda > Insecta > Hymenoptera > Formicidae > Solenopsis > Solenopsis invicta. The sequence goes on from NC_052665.1 coordinate 3,282,666, forward strand.
TTACTATCATTTCATAATTAAATAATTTGATTAACTCTTCGTAGCTGATGTCTATAAGTTATTGACGCTTGATCTATGAGACCCATTTAATTTATGTTGACTAAAAAATTAATTAATTTTATGCAACCTTAATGACGGGGCTCGTTAAATCAGATTGAATACTAAATTTATTTTAATAACAATAATTCAAGAGTTATAATTTGCGGTAAAATCAATAAATCCACCGTCATCTCGGGAGAATAAAGTTTTATTAAAATTTTACTAAAACTATAATATTATTCTTTGATATACTGTGCTGTCTGTTATTATGATTTTGAAGGTAAATTTTAAAAGAAAATCTTTTCGTGTACGTACACACAGAAAAATACGGCCAAGAGAACGTTTATTCAATTTATATAATATTTCATTTTTTTCTAGTAAATAAGAATTATTCTTAACAAAGAATTTTCTTGATAATATTCTTAAAATATACTTATTTAAAAAAAATTTATTATCATATAACTGAAAAAAATCTTGTAGTCTTTCGAAGAATATTATAAAATTGTTTCAAAGAAAAGTCAGAATAATAAGCAAATCGAAGTTTTAGTTTTTTGATTGATTGAACTTTTTTTTGATTGATTGAAGTCTGTAATGAATTACCAGAGTTCAGAATATATTTTGAATGAATTTAATGAGCTTTAGTGCTTATAATGAACTTATGGAATATTTGAAACAAGTAATATTTACTTAATTCAAATACATATTTTTCTGTGTACACAGAATTTCATTTTAAGTAAATATCACTTGTTTCAAATAAATGATAAGTGTATTTCAAGATTACCGTTAAGAAATCATTCTTTGCGCTTCATCAAAGATAAGCATTACTCAAAAGAAAAAAACTAAAAATTTTTTAGTAATCACCTTTCTTAGCAGGAGAATGACATTTTCCTGTGTGTATGTACAAGGTTACAATTAAACCAAGAAGATTGCAATCTCTTATGAACAAATTGGATGGACAAATTAAAGGCAGAAGGTGCAGAATAGAAATTCCCCAGGTGCGCTCTATTTAATGAATTCCGATCGTCCCGTGCAGAGATGTGGCAGCGCGGATAAGCGCGCGCGGCCGACGCGAGTACGTTACGAGGGAAATCCGAAGCGCTGTTTCGCGTCGTCGGGTCGTCGCAGACGAGTGTCCCGGAACATACACCCGGGCCGACGCCGTCCGGTGTATAAAACGGAGTTTCGTACTCCTAATTTAGTGCAGGTGTTACCCCGGAGGTTCTGACGCGCATAGTCCTTTTCTCTCCCGCGAGAGAGATGTCCCGGGGGACATTGGATTTACGTCGCGGTCTCTCCGCAGCCTTCCTCCGTTCTCTCGCTCCCTTCTTCCCGGGCGGAAATTGCTTCGTGAGAGGACCGATTATTGCGCCGAAGAACGACGGGGCGGGCAGGCGGGCGGGCGGGAACGGCGGCGGGGCCCCGAGACGGAGAATTTCGTAACCGGTCTGCTCTCTCATCAGTCTAGCCGGCGGCTCTTCCGCCGGACGGATGGACAGATCGCCCAGCCGCCGCGCCGTCGGCTTCCTAATAGAGCGCTCGTCGCGATGAGTCACATGCTTCGTTACTGCCTCTGCGCGAAAGGCTCTAGGAAGCTGGCTCTATCTATAGAACTGGGCGTAGAATGAAAGAGGGAACGTTTTTCTTACGAGAAGCCGGGACGTGTGAGATTTATAGGAGACGCGAGGTAAACGAAGGTTTGATCGGGGGAACGCGGTCGGTTATTGTCAGACCGTCTCGATCTCGAAAACGTAAATTGAATTTCGAGACTTAAATTCACGTGGAACGAGGGTAAGCGAACATCCGAGTAGCCGCATGACTTATTCACGAAGTTCAATTATAAATTCATCTTGTCTCGCTGATCTGGCGACGCGTGCCACGAAGAAGAAAGAGATGTCTATCACGGGGCTTGTATTAATTAAGATGTTTAAAGAAAGTTACTCTTAAAAAAGTCATGCTATCTTGCAAAATTCATCTTCACGTTTTCGCGGCGTCTAAATTTGAAACGGTGAAAATTATTACGAATTTCAATTTCCGTTTTGCGCGTTTCTCCCGTATGGCGATGCGAGAAACGAAGGCCGGAATCTCGGATTTGCACGGACGTCGTCTCGGATGTGCGAGGACACTCGGTTTTACGACCCGAAGCTCCTCTTTCCTCCTTTTCCTCCTCCTCTTCCTCCTCCACCTCTTCCGGTCAGCACAGCCGACTGCCCAGATCGTACGTGCGATATTCGCGCATGAAAGTCCAGGATTTTCGCAGGACGTGGAGAAACGTGCGCGATAAGACAACGACTGCAGCGAGCAAGAAAAAGGGGTGCGGCCGTACGAAAAGTCGTACCGGTCGGAGAGAGAATCTAGAAAGCTATCGCATTACACGGAGGAATATCTCCATGGATTCGTTTTTAAATGCCCTTGGAAAGAAAGGGCGAGAGAATGCCTTTTTTCGTTTTCCCGCTAATAATCGACGACGGCGCGAACCCGCCGGGAAAGTTGATTCTCGCACACGTGTTGCCCGAATAATCGAATGAGAATATTAATTTATGCGCGCACGCGTATCTTCATTATAGTTGTGGAATTCGAGTACACGATTATTTATCGCGATAGACGTGGAAAGAGAAAATGACAGCGCAATTTGTATATTAATAAACGCCTCGATGAGGAGGAGGGAGAGAGAGAGATAGAAATTAGCGTAGAAAAGCCGATCGCGCGCTTTCATTACGAGAGATAGTAATAAATTGAGTCAACGATATGTTGACGCTGTGATTTGATTTGTTGATAGCTGAGTATCTGTGTTAATTTAACCATGAATTAATCAGAATTCGTATTAACTCATTTATTCGCTGAAATTACCATTGCTGGCTTTTCAATATTCGGATATTGGTAAATTCCTTTCGATAACGTGATTCTCTCCATCTTCCTTCCACCTTTCTCTCATAGCGATATTCATAATATTTTGTAATTAATAAAATTTTCATATTTATGAGATCATTATATCGGTATATTTTTCTTTATATTATCAAAGTGTGATTAACATAAAGATAAAATTTTAAATGTCACGGTACACGATTTTACATAATTCATCAGGCAATCTTTCCTGCTTTACATTTTTTATTTCAGTATTTATTAATCTTTTTCAGTCGTCAATCATGTGTTAGTGTAACAAGTAAACACTTATATTTTTGATTAAGATTTACAAATAAACAAATGTTTATAATATTTATATACATATATATATTTATATACATATGTAACTTGAATATATTTGTATAGATTACGTGAAACGTTGTACATTAATAAATCAAATTTAAATCAATTGATTGAGTTAAATAATATTTTGATATTTTTAACACAAAATGTTCCTTGTATATTTAATATTTTAACACGAAATATGTAGTTAAAAGAACAACCTTTATTCAACCCATTGCTGCAGTTGAGTTGTTTAGTTTCAAGGTAGATAGCGTTCACATTAACATACGCAACTAAATAATAAACTAAAGTAGCAACTACACTAAATAGTAAATTAAAGCATAATAATGTAACGGTGGAGTTAAATTGATATATATTTATTACGAGAAACTCAGCATAAATTAAACAAAATTAATGAAAATTAATGTGAACAGTTAATATAAAACAACTCTGAACGCGTTTCGTGCTACACTGCGCCTTCATTAGCAATAATTATAACAAATAGATAATAACCAAAAAAGTACAATAATACAATAGTTTTGTTTCTAATTGTTCGATTTCCAAGTTAAACATTTAGATTACAAGACATGTTTTGTTTACCTCGACAAGATAAAATATAAAGCAATTTATCCTGACCGCTCGCACTAAAGTTTGAATTCTCTTATAAACATATTTTTATTGAAACTTATATTTAGTTTCAAAAAATAAGTAATGTTTAATGTGTAAATAAACTTAGTAAATAAATTTTGAATCAAATTTAATACATTTTTTAATTTTTCGGGAGTTCATGCATTGAAAAAAGAGTCTTGTGTGTTACATTAGTTGAAAATCTGGTAGATTCAATGAGGTTTTATCTGTTCAAAAACGGACTAATCAGAAATCTTGTAGGAAATACTAAATAGTAAAGTATGTCTATACACATTTTAGTTATAAAATTTCGAGTTCTATTATAATAATCAGAAATTCTGCTTAGTTTTATCAAAACCTCAATCACATGCATCTTGTTGATATAATCAAATCATTTTTCTCAATGTATTACTATTATTATTTTAGAGTTAAATTTAACTCTATTGTTTTAGTTAAATTAACGACTATTGAATAGTAGCAGTGGTGACATAGGAATGATAATAATTAAAAAATAACTCAAATTGGGTGCAATTCGGCATTGCGACAATTTGACATTGCAATTTAACAGTATGCGCTCGATGACACATTGAATTATTATTAAATTGCTATAATTGGTGATTCTATGCATTTCAGGTGACAGTGAGAGACAACGGCAGGCCGCCCTTGTCATCGACCACGAGGGTCGTCATCGAGGTGGCGGATATCAACGACCACGGTCCCGAATTCGAGCAGAAGTTTTACACGGTCCAGATTCCGGCGTCGCCGGTGACCGACAAGCCGCTCTTCCAGGTACAGATTTCTTCGCGAGTTTCTCCGCAATCCACATTACACGATCTTTTCCTGATGAGCTCCTCCTTCCATTCATCCGTGCTTCTTGTAAATATATTTCCACCGGCGACGAATGGACCGGGGGCACGGGACAAAAGCGGTCGCGAGCAGCGACCCAGATCTCTCTCTCTCTCTCTTTCTCTCTCTCTCTCTGGAACGACCCCGCTTTCTCCCCATTGTCGTCCCCGTGTGTAAAAAGCGCGAACCTTTGTGTCTCCCGCTGTACATACCGCGCACTACCTGTGAAATTGTTTTAATCCGCAATGCGCGGAGGATGAATCGTGTCTTTCGCGACACGAGCGTGTGTAAAATTCTATTCATGTCTCTCACACGTTGGTCGTCATCGTGACGACGGATAACTTGGTCCGCGGAATTCGTCGACCATTCCACCAACGCTGTTGGGTCATAAAAACAGAGAGAAACCAGCCTGATGTATCGCACCAACATGAAGCAGACCGCTTGCGACTTATTTTCCTCCCCTTCCTGTTCTCTCGCTTCTCGTTATCGTTTTCCCATCAGAGCCTTTGCCTCTCTCGATGTTATCAAAGTCACCGAGGTATCATCGCATAGAAAGGGTAGATTTAGCTCATGTGCCCTAGCACGAGGATCCCTGGCACAGCCATCATCCAACTTCTCTTTCCCATCTCTCTATCTCTCTCTCTCCCTTTCTCTATCGCTCTGTCTCTCTCTTTCTGTTATAACCTTTGTGAATACGAAGGTGAACCTCCATGTGAACGTCGCACGTCCGCTGCAAACACGAGCATCGGCTGGAGGTCGGCCGGCGCAAATTAAATTACGAGGCGTCGCTGAAACGGTGCAGACCTAATTGAAGATGGGAGAATTTACGACCTTGATCCGAGGGAGATCAATACTTAAACACAGAGCGCTTTACAATTAGGCACGACCGCGAGATTTTGAACGGCGAGAGAAATGTGTTTTAATTAATATTTCAGATTTTTAAGGGAGATAAAACGCAAAGTTTACCGTGTCCTTATTCAGTACAGATATCGCGTATAAAACATGCTAATTTTCATTACAGCTATGTCGGTCGATTCTCATGCACACGTACGCACACGACTCAAATATTAATGTTATTTGTTCACAACTATACCATGTATATATATACGGAATGTGTTTAATCCGCGTCGTGTTACGCGAGGAAACAGAAAAACGCAGTGGAAAAATACTTTTCGCTGCAGCACGGTGTCTGAAAAATACGAAACGGAGAAACGAAATTTTTTCGAAATAGAAGTATTAACTTCGCATTACGAGACAATACCTACCGATCTCTCGTTACAACGGTAAAAGAAAAAAATATTAAAAATTAAAACTCTCGGTCTCCACGCGCGTGAGATACATGTTAACTAATTTTGTGATCGCATGTATGTGTCACCGGGCGCGCTATTACGTCGATGTAAAATGGGAGCACGTGCGAAAGTAATTATGCAAAAATGTCAGGCCTTTCTATTTAAAGGGGTGTAGAGCGCCGCGAAGTTTCGCGCGCGGCTTTATTACGGTAGAGACTTGAATGGGCTTCGAGTTTTTCTCGGGCGACGCGAGGTCGACGACGTCGTCGTCGTCGTCGTCGTCGTCGTCGTCACGAGCAAGAAGAAGGATAACGAGGATAAACGATCGGCGTGCGGACACGTATAACCGTCGGGAAGGGGAAGAGGGAGGAAAAAAAATCGAAAATTCGCCCGATAGAAACAGTTCTGAGGCTAAAAGCTGTCCTCTCTGGTTCTCGACAGAAATCGAGGAACCGCTCGCGGGAGTTCGACCTTTCGATCGATACGTTACTAGAGAACGGGACTTGGGAGACATTTAGCCCCGACACCTTGTCAGGAGATCGTATCTTCAGGGTAAGGATACCTTGGCACGTAAAATAAGCGCCTGGCGCGGGCGCGCGCGAGCATACAGTAGCTCTTATGTACCACATTACGTTTTGATTATACGCGGGGCTGTGGCCGCGATTATATTTCATTTTTACGCGGGCCGTTTGCGTTGATACGCGAGCGCTTTTATGCCGAATGTACGTTTTAATCCATGTTTACGGTTACGTATATATTTCTTTCTCTCACGCTGCCGCTGTGCTCGTCGCTAGGACGGCCTACGTGTATATGCACTTGTAACAATCGATCGCATCTTGACTGGTCGCGCGATCAGAAATAATTGAAGTACTTCCGAAAGCCGATTGCAGCCAACGGAGTCGGCATTTATAACTGATAAATATTTATTTAATATATATGATGAATGGATGATTTTTTTTGTATGACATATGTCTATCTTTATTATATATTTATATATAATTGAAGAATTTCCTGCAAATATCAAGCATGTCTAAAATGTTAAATTTTCAGGAAACAAAAATTCATCTACAAACTATTCGTTGTGTAAATACAGTAATTTTTCTCCGGATATATAATAAGTATAAGAACAAAGCTGTAAACTTTGATTAATATTTCGAGGATTTAAAAAAGAAAAATAAAAAGCTTCTGTACTTGTTTGACTCTTGCTTTTATTATTATGCTTATTTTTATCCTATAATATTTTATGGTAATTTTACATTTATCTCTTTTTATAACTTATATTAGTAGTGATAAAAGTGAAAAAGGAAATATAATTTCAAGTATAAAGTAATAATTTTTTTACTTTTTAATTCAAAATTTTACAAATCGCTCTTAGCAAAAATATCCTTTTATATTTTTCTTTACATACGTATCATTAAATTTCTTCTGAACAAACATGTAAGAACAAAGTGTAAGAACAGTTTAAGAACAAAGTTGTGGACTTTGATTGATATTTTAGAAACCCATTTAAAAAGAGAAAAATAAAAAACTTGTATAAAAATAAAAATCTTGCAAAAATTGTATAATTCATCTTCTAATATTTTACATTTGTTATTTTTTATTAATAACGAAAAATTTATTTAAAGTATGAAGCAATGTTTTTTTCATTTCTTTACAAAATTTTACAGATTGCTCTCATCAAAAACGTTCTTTTATAGTTTTTCTTCGTATTAATGTAAGTAATTTTTCTTTGAGCATGTAATAAATGTAAGAGCAGAGTTTTAGGTTTTGATTAATATTTTGAGAACCCGTTTAAAGAAATAAAAACCTTTGAATCTGTTTGGCTCTTGCGGAAATTTTATATTTATGATCTATTTATATTTTCCATTATCTCTGTTTTCGCAGGTTTCGCACCGTAACTCAGATATTCTTTTTAAAATGGACTTGTTTGGTTTCAATAAGAAACTCTTCAATTATATAAGCACTTTATTCGGTAATCGAGTTTCCGTTCGCGACCAGTCAAGAGTTAATTGAATGTTTTGTCCTATCCAGCGCACACAGTCTTTATGTACTATATGTATATACATTTAACATAGTTGGCATTCTTGGCTTCATCCCCTTTTCACCCTCGCGTCTGTCTTTCTCTCCGTTCCTCCCTCTCTTCGCATCCCACTCTCTTTATCTGATAATTCGTGCCTCTCTTGTGCTCGTCTATGTGTATTGCGCTCCTGAATGTTGCCTTATCGTACGATGCGAGGCTGCCGCCTGAGAATGTTCCGTTATCTTATCGCTGCTAATGATTGCACACCACCACCGGGAGGATCTTGCGGTAGGCAAGGATATCGGGTCGCACTTGCGAAATTTTCCGTTGGATTCCCGGGTCATTCTCTCGCGTTTCTCATCGCTACCTCGAAGGAATATATTTCTCAGGATCGCGTATTGCAACGTCATCGCGCAGGATACGTCTGTGTGAGATACGCGATCGTAAAGATACGTTCGGCTCGACGGGCGAACGCGCAGCTGGAGGGAAATAGAGCGGAACGAGATATCACGGATTGTATCTGCGTACGCGTATCGTCTCGAGCGCTGAGCCTTCGAAAATGATTGCAAATAATGTGGGCATAGTGCGCATATTGTCGAGAATGCATGTGCCGTCATAAAACGGACCAGGACCCAGCCAGCCGGCGGCGGCGTCAGGACGCGTGCTCGACGCCGCGCCTTTCCTGCCAGCCGAGTAATTAGTCAAGTTTATCACGCCTCGATTTCCTGTTTTCCCGTGCTGAAGAAGAGATGCCGGAAGGAGAAACGCGCCGTTGGTGCGGCAACACGGACGAATCGGCGCGGCGGTGTACACGGAGAGAAATGATAGCTCGGAGAGAGCGACAGCCAGGGATACTCTATGGAAAGCTGTCGGAGAGGCTGCGGAGAAGCTAATGCATACAGAGAATTTTCTTTTGGAATTATACTTCTCTTAGAATTTAATATCAAGTTCGTGATATACGCGGATTCGTCCGTTTTCATCGAGAATAACACGCGAACGTAACTTCGCGTGCGTTCTCCCGTGCGTCGCGTCGCAACAGTTTCCGTTTCGTTTGGCTACTATTCTCTTTCTTGGGAAGTCTGCGACACCCCGCGATCGCGATCGTTAGCACGCTTTAGACACACCGCGATAGACTCGCGAGCGAGCCTGCTGCATTTTGCTATCACGGCGATCTCATATCTCTTTCTCGATGTTACCGCATGCGGTTTATGCCAGTCTACGCTTTCAATCGAAGGAACCGTTGTTTTCCACAACGCCGCGAACGAACGTAATTACACAAGCTGCATCTGCCTCTGTCTCTCGCGAGCCTGAGTATGCATTTTAAACGATTGCAGAAAGAAATGTCTTTTATTTCAAAGAAAGCAAGATTTCTTTTTTAAGAGATATTTTTACGCTGACACGAGACACCTTTACAGTTTTCAGGAATGTTTAAGGACGCTACACAAAAAACAATTATATTCTATTTAACAATTATTGTCTCATATGTTAGCATGTAAGAATATAAAATCTTCTTTAAAGAATTTGATTTTCTTTAAAGGGGGTTCTCGTATTTGATATCATTTTTAACTTTCTTTTTAATATAAAATCTATAAGCTTAAAATTTAGTGCAGTTATTCTTTGAATTTATTCTTTACAAATTTTCAGACATTAGAAAAGATATTTTTAGAAATTATTTGTAAATCTTTATGGATGTATAAAAAAAAATATTGGCTTATTACTGTTGTGCTTTTAAGATGTAGAAATTAAGTAGAATTAATAGAATTAGAATTTTTAATATTTTTATTATTAAATCAATCATATTGCTCTTAGATGACAATAATTTACATGATTATAATAACTAAAATAAAAGCATAAAATATATTTTGTTGAAATTTAAGATTATCAAATTTTTTAAAGAAGATTTATATTTTTATCTATACATAAGATGGTGATTGTTAAATAGAATATATTAATTTTAATTTAATTTTTTGTGTAACACTTGTTTTTGGGGTATGTCAATTCTTATTCTTTCGAATACTAATTAAACGAAGTATGTTAAACATTTCTTTCGTGTCGGATGAATTTCCGTCACAGTGGATTGGGGTGTGTTGCAACACAACAGTGGGATAATTGTCAAAATTTGCGTCTAGGTTCTTGCATATGACCAGGACATCGGTGACAACGGGAGAATCCAGTATAGCATCAAAGGTGGCCGTGGAAAGGGCAAATTTAAAATTCATCCCATCACGGGGATGGTATACTCCCAACGTGGATTCGAGGCTGGTCAAGAATACGAAATGATGGTAATTGTGTTTTTTTTTCGTTGGTCATTAATTAAAAACACTTTGGCGCTGTACAAATACTTTTTCCAATAAATAAAACAAATTTTTATTTATTTATTATCTTCAATAAATAAAACAAATTTTTATATATTAGAAGAAGAAACAGCGCGGTCTGTTTTTATAATTGAAAGCAGAAAGCAGAATTTCGAAGTTTAATCGTACGGAATGAATAACAGTGTGAGAGATATTGTCTGAGAAAATATTTTAGTGAACTGTGTGTGTGTGTGGGTGTGTTACAATCGTATCACGACGTAGCTCTGCCTCGTAAAGTAAAGCAAAAAAATAAAATAATAAGTAAAGTATGATATATAATTATACGTTTTTCTTAATATTACGTTAAATTGCATAACAGTTGGCGCATAAGAGAAGACTGGAGTAAGAAGAAATTGAAATGTAAATTTGCATCGTATCACAACACTGGATTTTAGATTTTGACTTTATAATGTAGCATATTCATATTCCGATATTCCTGCAATGTAAACTCGATTTGAATGGAAGTTTCCACGCGCTGTATATCCTGCAGATACGAGCGGCCGATCATGGCGAGCCCCAACGTAGTCATCAGACTCGAGTTTCTGTTCAAGTTGTGGAAGCGCCGAAGGAATCGGAGAACCCTCCAGTGTTCAAGACAAACAATCAAAGCGTGGAAGTCACAGAGAGCGACGAGGCGGGCTTTTTAGTCGCTCTCGTGCAAGCTAGTGACAAAGATGGTGATCCTCTGTGGTACGATATTTTAGGTAAGAACGAGATAGAACAGAATTTATTTATTTTAGCTCTTTTGAAAGGATAGGTAGATATATATTTTTCACGGTGATCTAGAATTTCTTTGTGAGATGTTACATTTGATATTGTTTTCGTGCCAAACATATGATCATTTAGTAATCAGATTTTAAATTTTTAAATTTCTTACACTCAAAAATATAGGTGTTTATTTATTTTTCATTATAAAAAGATAGTTTTGCTATGTAAGGGAGAGATTGCTAAAATCGCATTAATTTCTAAATCCATCTCCCCTAAAAACTCCATTGCTGTACTTGTATAGAATTATTTGAGACTCGTTATGATGCTTTATTAAACTTGATACGTTTAGCACAGTAGACATTTTTTTATTTAAGTTCATAGAAAAATCGTGATATCTTTCGACACATTTTGTAAATAAAATTGTTAGATAAGATAAATGACATAGATTTTGATTGCTTGTAGTAATTACAATACTGGTATAATTAGATTAATAAGATTAAAGTTTTCTTTTTACTTTTAGTCGTAAATTATATAAATAAAGTTTTACGAAATGCCATTAGACTCTTAAATTGCACCATAATATTGCTTAGATCATGATTTTTGTTACTGTGATATAAATAGTTGTTTCTTTTATAGCGGATAGGAAATGACCAAAACAGAATTGCTAAAGTGTTACAATTTATGAATCGTGCTCTTAATGAATGTAAAAGGTGCGTTTCGTTATTCACTAGAGTACTGAAAGTCTACATATGTAATATAAACTATAAATTTTCAGTACTTGCAGTGGATTTTGGAACGCAGTCAGAGACTGTAAAATAGGATTGAATAAAGTAAAAAGAAATACAGCATTTTTGAAAAAAAAATCGGAATGAAGCTTTACGTGAAGCTAGTGTAAATTTCATGAACAGCACAGAGAACCACTGTAATTTTGCAGGCTTATCAAAATTCCTTGCTTAAAAAGATTATAGTGACACAAAAAATTACATAAGGAAAAATATTATATTTTATTATGTAAAAAATTTTCTTTACATAATAAATATTCTTCATAATTTTTGAATTATAAGCCTTTATATGAAAAGTGATGCGATTTTGGCAATCTTTCTTATTGTTTAAACGTTATGATTTCGTATATCCACGATAAAATTAAGTGGCAGAGATTACGAGAGAGGCATCCTGAATTCTGCTAACACGTTTCAGATGGTGACAAGCGCGACGAGTTCTTCATCGGTCGCGACAACGGCAACGTGCTGCTAGCTAAGAAACTGGACTGGGAGACCCAGAACTTTTACAACCTCACGATCGGCGTAACCGACGGCGTGCACACGACGCTGACGCAGCTGCTCGTTACGGTGATCGACATCAACGATCATCGGCCGGAGTTTACCGAAAGCACATATCGCGTCGACATCTCGGAGAACGTCGAGAAAGGCGAGCGAATCCTGCAGCTGCACGCGACCGACGAGGACGAGGATAAGAAGGTCTTCTACAGCCTGCACGCGGCGCAGACTCAGGCCTCGCTCGAGATCTTCCACGTGGACTCGGTTTTGGGCTTGATCACATTGAATGAGCCGCTCGATCGAGAAACCATCGAGGAGCACGTGTTAACGGTGATGGTCAAGGATCAGGGAACACCGGCGAAACGCAACTATGCCCGAGTAATCGTTACCGTTCACGATCACAACGATCACGCGCCCGAATTCATCAGCGAGATCATCCAAGGCAAGGTGTACGAGAGCTCACCGGTCGGCACGGCGGTGGTGCAGGTGTGCGCGATCGATCGGGACCGCGGCGAGAATGCTAGGATCACCTACTCGATCACGTCCGGCAACGTTGGTAACGTGTTCATTGTCGATCCGGATCTCGGTTACATCCGCGTCGCGCGCGAGCTTGACCTTAGCGTCTCTTCCGAGTACATCCTCCTCGTAAAGGCAACCGATCACGGCTCGCCCGCGCTGGCGAATACCGTGCCGGTACACGTGATGGTGACGATGGCCGACAACGCGCCACCGCGATTCATCCAGAAGGAGCTGTCCGCGGAGATATACGAGAACCAACAGCTGGGCACGTACGTGAAACACGTGGAGGCGCGAAGCACGTCGTCGCTGCAGTTCGAGATTGTGCGAGGTAATCGCGACGACGCATTCTTCGTGAATCCGAGCACCGGCGTGATCGTCATCAAGAATCAGCTAGACTACGAGAAGACCAAGTTCTACAACCTGACAGTGTCGGCCACGAACATGGCCGGCGTCTCGGCCACCTGCAACGTCATTGTTCATGTGCTCGACCGAAATGACAACGCACCGCGTTTCCTGCAGGCCCAGTACAGCGGCGAGATCAGCGAGGGTGCTAGCATCGGCTCCCTCGTGTTGACCAACACGAGCGCACCGCTGGTCATCAAGGCCGAGGACGCGGATTCCGAGTTAAACGCGCTGCTCAACTACGACATCGTTGAGGATCTGCCGCGCAAGTACTTCCACATAGACTCCAGCACCGGCGCCATACGTACAGTCATGTTGTTAGATCACGAGACCATACCGATGTTCTCCTTTCACGTGAAGGTTTCGGATCTCGGCAAGCCAAAACTCTCGTCTGAGACCACCGCCAAGGTGATGATAGCCGTGACGGACGTCAACGATTGTCCGCCCAAGTTCTCGAAGACTGATTATAATGTAACGCTTCTACTGCCTACGTACAAGAACGTTGCCGTCACTCGGGTGAATGCCGTAGATCCCGACAGCTCCGAGGGCGCCGCGTTGAGGTACGCGCTGCAGAAATGTCAGCGACCTTTCTAGCTATCGAGATCCTTATTTGTATTTTGTATTCAGTATTAAATTCAACTTTAGTTCACAGTTTATAATAATGACTGCATTTCGTTTACCTATTATCAATTTTATGTTGAAAAAATAAATCTCGAATTCGCACATTCGTAAAAAGTAATCCTTAAATATTTGATTACGGATCTTATGTATAATCCCTGCAAAGTAAATTGACATTGAAAATTTATTTATATTTATATTTTATATAAATTATATTTATATGAAAATAGTATTAACATTACATTTTAATTTAAGAACATATTTTTACAGTTTATTTATTTTATTTGTTAGACATTTATGTTATTTTAATCCGATTGCGGAGGCTAGTTGTTCTGTAAATAAAATAAATAAACTTTGTTTATTTACAAAAAACTGATCTCTGCATCGCGATGAAATTTTCTCGCATAAATCTTCTTGTATACTTAAAGTACAGCTACATTCTTCTATTTACGACTACCTTGACTTGTAAATTTTCAGATCAGTATATTATTGACTCATTTACTAGTAGATTATAACAATTGTAATATTGAACAATTTGTAATTTTTTCATTATTTTGAAAATACTCTTGACACATCTTTATTGCGTTTCCGATTTACCTTTTGCTTATCTGATGAATAATGCATTTCATATCTAGATACGACATTATCGACGGGAATAAGGCTCACACTTTCGACATCGATGCCCAGAGCGGTATTATTACAGTCAATAATCCAGAACGTATGAAGAAGAACTATCTTCTCCACGTGCGAGTGTCGGATGGCAAGTACTCTAGCGTGGCGCAGGTGAACGTGATGGTAGAAAAATCGGAGAATTCCGGTTTGGTCTTCCAGAAGAATATCTACGAAGGTGCTATCCTGGAGAACTCTACGAAAATTACAACCGTAGTGGTGGTGAACGTTCTTGGTAGCTCACTGAACGAGCACATTGTCTTCAGCATTCTTAATCCCACCGACATGTTCGTGATCGGACCAACTTCCGGTGCGATCAGAACTAACGGCATACGCTTCGATCGAGAGGTGTGCGATCACTATGAGTTAATCGTTGAGGCGAAGAGTCACCCGCCGGATCGGGAAAAACCCAGGGTGGCTCATGTCATAGTCAACGTCACTGTACTCGATATTAACGATAACTGTCCGATGTTCGTCAATTTGCCTTACTACGCTGTCGTCTCTGTTGACGCTCAAAAGGGCGACGTCATTACGAAGGTAAAGGGATTTCTTTTTCATCTTGAAATGCTATTGATATTTACACAAAATTGTTGAGTTTATGCAAAGAAATATTTTTTTAGACTTATCAAATTTTCTCAAATTTAAAGAAATTTATGCATTTAGAATCGTCTAATTCAAATTAATGTTTAAATTAAAAAATGCAATTGTTTGATTTTTAAAATAATACGTATTTTTATTACAAAGTAAATACATTTTTGAAATAATTGAATATTTTTTTATACGTTTAAATAATTTTTATTATTTCAGTAGAAGTATTGTATTACTTTACTTAATTTTTTAAATCTTGTTGCAAACAATTTTATTATTTTAGTAAAATTTTTCTTTACTTCTCTTGTATTATTTCATTTATAATTTATATATTCATGTTTCATTTAAAAATTTTTTTAATTTATGAATAAAATTCAGTGTAATATTACGTAATATTTTGTATTTCGACTTTATGACTGTGTTTCAAGTCCGACGAATATGCGGCGCGCAGTTTGAATAAGCTATATGGTAAAAATTATTACAATTAAGAATTGATATAAGCTTGCTAACTTTTATGTTTAAAAATTCAATGCAAATAATCGTGTTTTTTTTCTAAACAATATGGTTAAAGCAACAAAACTAAAAAAATTGTATTCAACAAAATAAGTTTATATGTTAAAGTTATATTGTTTCTATGAAATTAATAAACTCATTAATAAATAGAAATATTGAGTGTAAAGAAACGTTTTTTATCTCTGTGTAATTTTGTTTATTAATGTAACGTAAGATTTTTATATATTTTACATCTTTATTGGTAAAATATTTGCAATGTAGATTTTCATAAATACAAATTTAATTATTAACTTGAACCGCTCGCTAGGGTAGGTGTGAAGCAAATACAATATGTATATCTACGAGATGCACGTCAAACTTATCAAGGGATAATATTATAGAGTTAATTCATAAAGTTCGTTCTTCTTAATTTTTCAGAAAATAAAATTGTGCAAAAAACCAGATCTTCTTGTTTTTTCTTCAAAAATATGGGAAAAACGATTGTTTAATTTAGCGTGATTATAAAACATCAGCGTTTAATTTTTCGAAAAAATAAATTTGTAGGAAAAATCCTACTTTATATCCATTTTTTCTAAAAAAAATGCGCTGTAATGCCGATTTTATCGAACTATTTATGTATTAGAACTCTTAAATAAAAGAAATCTCAAAATTATTAATGTAGACAACAATAAAGATGATTTTAAAAGAAAAAATCCATAAAATTACAAGGATAAATCTGGAAAAACATTTTTTCTCAAAATTTCCGAAAATTTTTCTGAATTATGAACACTATTTTATGGTATATAAATCATATATATTTTCTTTTTAACCTTAACTTCAATCCTGTATGTCGAATTTCAAACGTCTCACTTTTATCATTCAGGTTCACGCGATAGATATGGACAGTGGCGATAACGGCGAGGTGAGATACGAGTTGAAAAAGGGTCACGGGGAGCTCTTCAAGGTATGCCGTAAAACCGGTGAAATATCGTTAAAACAGAATCTCGAAGGTCACAATCGCGAGTATCAGCTCACGATTGCTGCGTACGATGGCGGTGAGTTTGTTAAAGTAAGGCAAAGTCAATAACTCGCTTTCCGCTTGATCCCGTTTTAAATGAGCTTCTAAATATGATTGCAGGAATAACGCCGTGCTCCATTGAGGTGCCAGTCAACGTGAAGGTGATAGATCGCTCGATGCCGGTATTTGACAAGCAATTCTACACGGATAGCGTGCTCGAGAGTATAGAAGTACATTCACCTCTGGCGTTATCCATTCAAGCTGAGTCACCGTTGAATCGCAAACTCATATATAGCATTACTAAGGGCAATGATTTTGAGGAGTTCGCCCTGGACTTCAACACGGGTAAGTAAAATACGCAACGCATAGATTCTTGGGCATGCGCTATCAGATGACAAACGAGAGTACTCTACGTTAGTAAATAATTTCGTATGAGATAGTAACGTAAAAGTTGTATGATACAGTGAAAACGTAGAAACGTATAAGAATTGGCGATGTTGTTTTCCTGTTAGTTGCGCAGCAAAAAATATCATAAACCAAATTTATTTAAAGATTTTCTTTGTCGACAAAAATGTGATGAAGATGTTCCATATTCAAAAATTTTTTTTAAATTGGAAATATATAAACGTTATATTAAAATGAATATTATTAGATATCCGAATCTTAAAATGTTCCCGTTTTTATTTTTTTAACTTGGCTATGGGACTTACACTATTTAAACTACAGAAGGGTTTCTTATGATATATTGCTAGTATGGCTAGCTTTAGTAAACTCAACTTTGCTGCATTATGGTAGATGGTTACTAAATTCTAATCGCATAACAATATTGGTGTAATTAAGGAAAAATGGAGAAAAAAGAATCATATAATATTTTTACTCTATTATAATTTTAATTATGAGATTGAAAATTAGATATTTTTACGTACATCTCAAAATTTAAATTGATTAGCGCCGATTCTACGTTTTATTATTTTATTTTGTACCTTTATTTATTTAATCATATTTGGCTTTCCAATGAACATCGATTATGTACTTTTAGTGGCTGTTCGTATTGACGATTATTTTTTCATAGATCGTTTTATTAGATCGTATCGATATTTACTTGTATTTGGATCATGATACTTATTCCATATATATATACATATCTTACAACTGCTTGTGTCTGGAAACTAGAGATTAAAGTCTTGTTGTATCTCCCTGTTTCGCAGCCCCTGACAGTAACAATGGTCCTTGTGAGTATAAAAACAAAATTTTAGTTCTATCGGTCTATGCTGTGTTGCTATGCTATATTTATACATCGCTCTGTGTTCATGCACGATGTAATATCACAGGCAAATCGCTACAGTTGGGTCGAACAGATTGAAACAATGCGCGAGCAACGAAATTGAATTTGGATAAATCTGAGATTCAATAACTAAATCGGGAGAACGGCTTGCACTCCGACTCGAAATAACATTGAATGCAATGTAGAACTTCCAGATTTGAATTTCTTGCTTGCTCTTAATTCAGAAGTCTTATATATCTACGTGTAATTTTACTTCAAAGATATCTTGTATAAACTTTCGAAGAACGAAGTCAGAGTCGTTTCTAGATTCACATTTAAACGATTGATTGCCATCATGTACTCAACGTGAAATCGCACTTTTAATCTTCAATCTTCAATGGAAAATGTAATTAACAGTTCAGAATATGTATACGCTTATCAATTGCTGCAGCGCTTGATTGAATTTCCAATTAACATTTTGATCGATGCAAATTATTCAATTATCTTATGCAATTACCATGACAA
This sequence comes from Solenopsis invicta, assembly GCF_016802725.1. NCBI lineage: Eukaryota > Metazoa > Arthropoda > Insecta > Hymenoptera > Formicidae > Solenopsis > Solenopsis invicta. Next base: position 3,301,104 of record NC_052665.1, read on the forward strand.
CATGCCGACACGTACGACCTATTCTCTTTTAGTGCATACATATATATATATATATACACATTACGTTTTTAAAATGGAGCAACTAAAAATAAAATTATTTCTTATGAAAAACTAACAAGTCGAAAATGTAAAATTAAAATCTTTTAGTTTTTCATAGGAGCTAATTTCATTTCTGATTGCTCCACTTAAAATGCGTTATGCATCATGCATATTACATATGTAGTAAGAGAGATAGATATTTTTACTGCATAGATATTTTCATAATACAATCGCATCGATCACTTTTATAAAATTTGCACAAGATGTATTTTATATTTTCTAAATTCTATGCGGCACGTTTAGTTTTACGTTTATTCTTTCATACCTAATTCCTGCTAATTAATTTTGACTCTGTTCCCAAATCGCACGTAATACGTACATAGAAAAAATTAATATTAAATCAATAATTATTATTATCTTATATACAGGCAAGGATATAACATTTTCTTTAAAAATACTTGCAAATTTTAAGTAAAATGTTACGTTTTTATTTCAATGTTATAATAGTTTTTTAAAAAGCATAATGAGATTGTTTTGATTATAATAGTATAAAAAAATTCTAATTCTTGATTTGTAGGCATTATTTTCTAAAACGAATGTGTGAGTCAAGAAATCGAGCATTAAGGGAATAAATAATTAATGTTTATTAATGTAACACGCTAAACGGAATAATAAATGGATCTTTATTATTTTCTATATTTTTCCTAATATTTTTTCCTCTTTTGAAAATTACTATTGAATAGAGGTATCTTTTTGTTGAAGCTATGCGAGTTTAATATAATAAAAGTATACAAAACTTCTTCATGTAAAAAGGACAAGTTATGTCTGTTTAAGATTATTAAATTCTTTAGGGTTTATATTTCTGCTTATATATGAAACAATGATTATTGATTTGATACTATGTGAATTTTTTCTATGTAATTAGATGTATTAATTGCACGGCATTATGCCACAGTGAAAGTAACACTATTAACAATAAACGTACCGAGCTGATGACATGTCTGGCAGCTTATGGCGTAAGCTTGTTGCACGTTCTTGCGAGAGGTTAACATTTATGAAGATGGAGATTAACATTTACGAAGATGGACTTCTCAAAGACCTTCTAATTTAAAAAGATTATAATATCTTCCGAGAGAGAGAAAGCTTCCTCCTCTTCTCTGTAAACTGCTTTGGTTGTGTACGCCATTCCGCAAAATTAATTTTGTTCCGGCTCCATGTTTTTTTCCATGATTGTAATCTGGGCGGGTCTCATTAAATTGTAATCGCGATAAAACCACACGAAACCGGCTTCGAGCACAATAGTTGCTTACACGCACTATCGTTCCACGATCTACGGGGCCAATCTAGACACATCATAAATATTTCGCCTGGATGTGAACATGCGCGGCCCACCCATTTTCATTTTCTTCACAAGATTTCAATAGCTTCAACCTGCTCGCTTGCCCGTGCCTGCACCTTATGTAAGGCAGATCGTTATTATTGTATATCTATTCCATTTTCGAGATTATTTCGAAATTAATTTAATAAAAAAATCGCGATACATTAGAATACTATACCTACTTGCCACGTGTTTGATATTTATCTCTCAAGAGGTGCAGTCACTATTACAGGCATTAGCAAATCATTCATGAAATCCTGCGACGTTTTATGTAAGCGTGATTACCGCGTGATGCATTCATGATTGCATTCATTCATGTCTTCTAGTGTCTACAGATCCGTCGAATTGATAAGAAGAATTACAGAAATATATGAATCAATTATTTGAGTAGCAACACAAGTTAAAAAATCTTGCTTTCGCAGAATTGGAAAAACTATTTAGTTTTTACAACTACAGTATACTACAAATAATTAAAAATATGTAAAAAATGCTTTGTTATTATTAAGTTAGCAATAGTTATTTTATTATAAAACAAAATAAAAATTTAGTGGTTTCAGTAAAAACTGTTTAGTTGAGCATCTTTTTAATAGCAACCAAATATTTTGTTTTAAATGTAATAAAAAAGTTACTTTTACGACACATATAAAAAAAATACTTGTTTATGATGATAACTAGATATTTGTTTATGTTAACTAAATAATATTTGTTCGATACATTTTGTGCAATTTATTTGTTGTTACAACAAAAATTGTTGCTAATGAATTTGTAATGAATTTCATTATGCTAAAATGATTCATTATATTGAATGTGTTTTTACAGAGTATGGTGTATAGAAAATATTGATGTTTCTCATGACAACTTAATAGACCTGATATATAAAAAAGAAGAACTTAACTAATGTATTATATTTGAAGAAAATTATGTACATCTCTCTTGAATCTGAATCCCCTAATTATATCTTAATTTCAATAAAAATTAACTTTTGTTATTTCTCAAATGATCGATTTATATACGTCCACGTGTAAATTTAGATGGTTTTAAATTCATCGTAACTTCTCCGATAATCGCGGAAATGGCGATTATATAAAAGCTGAATATCAACAGAGTAGATAATTTCTCATACGCACTCGCTTTTAATCGCTCTTGGAAAGAACACGCTCTCTTGACGGATACGTAGACACTCTGCGTAGTATATGCTTTGGGTCTACAATCTTCTCTTCGTATAAATCAGGTGTAATCTATGTGGTGGATGAGCTGGATTATGAGCAGAAGAAGCAGTACGAGCTGACCGTACGCGCTACTGACAGCGTGTCTGGCGTTTACGCGGAAGTACTCGTCAGCATCCTCGTCCTGGACGTGAACGACTGCCCGCCTGAGTTCACACAGGACTCCTATAATATCTCGGTGTCAGAGGCGGCGGTATTCGGGACCCCCGTTTTACGAGTGAGCTCTAGAGACAATGACACGGGTAAGTTTAAGTCAAGCGCATTGAAAATCGGATTATGTGTTGTTTTATACGTATTGATGAAATTTGGAAAAAATGATATCTCTTCGTCATATTTCTGTTCATTCTTGCTCGCAGGTATCAATCAACAAGTTCGTTACGCTATTCAAAACGACACTGAGGACAGCACTGATCTCTTCCACATCGATCCCGACGAGGGTGTGATATTTCTCAAGCGATCCTTGGATCATGAGAGTCGTGAATCCCATCATTTCACCGTGATCGCTATGGACCGCGGCGTGCCGAGTCTTTCGAGCACAGCGCATGTCTGGGTGAGCGTGATCGACATGAACGACAATCCGCCCAAGTTCGAGCAGCCCTCATACACCTGTGTCCTGTCGGAGCATGCTGAGCGCGGCCAATTCGTGACGGTGGTGTCAGCCAGTGATTCCGACTACGTTGACGAGAAGCTAACGTACACGATTGTAGGTGGAAACGAGCAGCAGACGTATAACATTGACCAGTCGACCGGCATCATCTCGCTGATAAACATGCAGAACTTTGGCGAACAGAAGCTCAGCATGCTCAACGTGTCTGTGACCGACGGTGTCTACACAAGTTTTACCCGTGTCAAGATCGAGATCCTGCCCGCGAACAGGCACAATCCGAAATTTCCGAATCCGATAGTTGAGGTAACCGTTTTGGAGAACCAGCTGCCTGGCAGGCTGGTCACCAGTGTGCTGGCCGCGGACGAAGACTTCGGCGAGTACGGCACGGTGACATACGCGATAATGTCGGACATGATGAAGGAGGTGTTCGACATAAACAAGCTCACCGGCGAGATAGTGACGCGTAAGAAACTCGATCGGGAAGAACAGAAGCGTTATGAGATACCCGTCATGGCGACCGACGGCGGCGGTAGATCCGGGTTTGTGATGGTGCGTGTTAAGGTGGGCGACGAGAACGACAACGCACCTGTGTTCCTCCTCAGAGAGTACAAGGCGACCATCCAGGGCAATTTGTCCCTGAACACACCTTTCCTGAAAATTAGGGCACAAGACGCGGACGAGGATGAGGCAGCCAAGATTGTTTACTCTATCTACGAGCCGCAAACGTCATCAGCTAGATCTCTATTTGGCATAAATCCTGATACAGGATCGCTCTTTCTGCAGAAGAGTGCTGTGTCGTGGGGTAAGAGACATGTTTATTTATTTTATGCTACATACAGAAAAATGTATATTATAAATTACTTGAATTAAGTAATTATTCATTTAAAACATTTCATAAGTTTATATACAGAGCGAGGCATTTAACTTGAGACATCATTATCAATCATTACAATATAAGACTATAATAATGTTACAGTGTAATGTATTTATTAAATTGAAATATGTTGCTATACAAAGTAGAATGCTTCAAATTTAATAGGTAAACTTAAAGAATATATAAAAACATTCAAGAAAAGTAAGGAAAACTTATTGAATAATATATATTATAAAGTTTACGATCTTTTTGCATCTGAAACTTAAATGCAAAAAAAAAATTTACACAATTGCAACGAGCTTTTCTCACATCTTTCTTGAATTTCTTTATATATTCTTAAAGTTTATCTATTAAAAACTGAAGTATCCATATTGCATATTAGAAAATTATTGTATTTTTATGAAGTTTTTATATAGGAATGAAAACTATTATATAATGTGTTCTGTTATCAAATTAACATCGCTATTTTATTTGTTGACATATATGAAACAATAATATTAAAATATTACATTGCGACTTGAAATATTGCTACGTTTCTAAAATGTTACTGGCAGTTTCGGTGCTGTATAGGTATTCTTTGTTAAAGATAATTGTTACTTAAGAAGAAAATAAATCAAGTAATTATTTTTGTTAGCAATAGAATTGATATTTTTCTGTGTGTTTAAATAAACACATTTTTCTGTGAGCAAACACTATACTTATCTTTAGAGATTTTATATAACAAATAAATATTTGTTTCAGAAAATCAATTGTTTGAGCTCTTTATTCGCGCAGAGGACAAAGGCACGACCACGCACCATGCCGATGTGCCGCTAAGTATCTACATAATGGGCTCACACGATATCCCGCCTCTGTTCGAGCGGAAAGAAGATAAATTCTTTGTGAGAGAGGACTCTTCTGTCGGTACACCGATCACAAAACTCAAGACTGTCACGAATAGCACCGTGACATATCGCATAGTGTCCGGTGACGAAGAAAACCCGCTCTTTACGATTGACTCTCACGGCCAGATCACTCTGGCGAGGCCACTGGATCGAGAACTAAAGGACAGTCATTTGATCGGGGTCCTCGCTGAAACGGATTCCAGCCCTCCTCTCACGGCTCTTGCCGAGATCTCTCTTCAAGTGCTGGACGAAAACGATCACGCGCCGAAATTCGAGAGCAATCCGTACGCGATTAGTTTAGCCGAAAACATTGAAGAAGGAACGTCGATATTGAAAGTTATCGCGCACGATAAGGATCTCGGTAGCAACGGCGAAGTGCGTTACTCCTTCGGATCCGACATAGGGGAATTAGCGAACGTTTTTACGGTGGACGCCTATACTGGTTGGATATCAACGTTGGTGCAGCTCGACAAAGAAAAGCAACCGGAATACAAGTTTCAGGTAATATAAGCTTAAAAAATTAAAAAAAAAAAAAAAAAAATATAAACACAAAGTATATAAAAAATATTTAAATGTGCAGTATTTAATACAATAATTACTGAGATAAACTTAAACATAAAAAAAATAACACTTTTGAAGATACTACATATATGTTTAATAGAATTTTTATATAGTTTTCTGACTTTTTTTAACTTATTTGACTATATTTTACGCAAAATATTAATAAAGAACGGTACAAAAATGTCTCTCTTAAATTTTGTTGACCTTTTAATATTTTGTAAACTGGATCAAAATAAGGGACACGTATTTTTTATACGTGTTATAAAGTATTTTTCAAGCTATTCAACTTTTATTCGGAACATTTTTTTCTATCTCTTATAGTTTCGACGATATTTGCTATGAAAAAAAAAACTATATGTGTGTTAGAGTACATATAAAAAATGCGTGTCCCTTGTTTCGATTCAGACTACAACATATCTATTAAAATTAAAAATCAAAAGGAGACACTTCCGTACCTTTTTCTTCCTTATAAATCATATAAAACGGATTTTAAATTAAAATAAAACGTAAAAATTTGACGTTTCTGGGTTACATCTAATCAAGCCAAAAGTAATTATTGCATACGTTATTTATTATAAATATATAGATAAGAGATAAATATCTCTCTTTTATTAGTACTCTTTGATAAAATCGTCTAAAAGAATATGTTAAACATTTAATAATCCTTTTTCAGGTGGTTGCCACTGACAATGGAAATCCGAAGCACTTCGCGAGAACGTCCGTGCACGTCAAATTAAAGGATTATAACGATAATTCACCCGCATTCGTCGATGATCGCTATGAGGCCACGGTGAATGAGGACGCTTTACCGGGGACGGTCGTAGTAAAATTGATTACCATCGATAAAGACACGGATGTCAACACGCCGATAGAATTTTACATAACGTCCGGTGATCCCAGATCGCAATTTCAAATCAGGTCTACCGGCGAGGTGTACGTGGCGAAGTCTTTGGATAGAGAGACGATTGATCGTTATGAGCTTCAAATTGTTGGTACTGATGGGAAATACGTTTTTGAGACAAAGGTGACGGTACAGATCCTGGATGTTAACGATAATCCTCCATACTGTCTCAGATACCGTTACAGAGAAATACTTTCCGAGGGCTCGCATCCCGGTGCCTATGTCTTGACCGTTTTGGCCACCGATTACGATGACGAGCCGAACGCCAAGTTACGGTTTTACTTAACCGGCGATAATAATGATAAATTCTCATTGGACAAAGAAACGGGCGTGCTGAAAACCGTCGGCCAACTCGATCGAGAAACTCAGGCCAAGTATTCTCTGACGGCACACGTACAGGATCGGGACAAACCAACTTGGGAGTGTTCGTCGCAGTTGGAGATTCTCGTCTCCGATCTCAACGACAATGCGCCGAAGTTTACCATGTCAACTTACAGCAGTACTTTGCCCGAGGACGTAGAGATCGGTACGTTGGTGACGAAGGTGCATGCTACGGACGATGATATCGGAATCAATCGGAAGATCCGGTACGAGTTCATCGATTCGGCAGACGGTCATTTTCTTATCGCAGCAGACAGTGGAATAGTCACACTAGCCAAACCGCTAGACAGAGAAACGAAGGCGATGTATAACGTTACTGTTCAAGCGCTTGATCAGGGCACCCCTCAACTAATGGGAGTTGCTTCTCTGATCGTTAATGTGCAAGACATCAATGACAATCCGCCGGAATTCACTTCTAAGCTTTACTTCGCGAAGGTGCCTGAAATTTACGCAGTCGGTACTGAGGTGGCACGAGTGTTCGCCACTTCCAAAGATACGGGGGTCAACGCCGATATATATTACTCGATCGTTGGTGGTAATGAGCACAAGAAGTTCCAGATAGATGCCAAAACGGGTGTCTTGACCATCGCCGAGCAACTGGATTACGAACGAGCTCGCGATTACTTTCTCACTATTCAAGCTGTCGACGGAGGCATTCCGCCGCTGAACAATCATGCCACTGTCAATATCACGGTCACCGATAGTAATGACAACGCACCGATCTTCAGCGAGGTTTCGTATAGAGCTTTCGTAAGGGAAGATGCAAAAATCGGTGAAAAAGTTACACAAGTGAGTTTCTCAGTTCTTCTTAGTCTTTAATTGTTATTATTTTTATTTTCGTAGTACTATGTTTTAGTATTCAATTACTATGTTATTAAAATATTTTATTTTATTGACGTATGTGTTTCAGGTATATGCGAACGATTTGGATAGCGAGGAAAATGGCAATGTGTCGTATTATATAGAACGTGGCGACAGACAGAAGCAGTTCTCTATCGATAGAAAAACCGGTCAAATAATTGTAGCCGCGCCATTGGATCGAGAAGAAGTTAGTATCAAATACAATACACATTATAGATATAAATCTGAACAAAGCACTCTATTAAACGTTCCACTCTTTTAGGTTGCGAGCTATGTGTTGGAAGTTCACGCGCGCGACAACGGCATACCGATGCTCTCGAGCTTCGTGATGGTGAATATTGAGGTTTTGGATGCAAACGACAATCCACCACTGTTTGCCCTGCCGAATTACACGGCTGTCGTGCAGGAGGATAAACCGATCGGCCATACGGTTTTGCAATTTATGGTCACCGACGCGGATGTCGAGCCAAATGCTGAACCATACACCTTTGACTTCCGTTCCGGGAACGAGGGCGACGCGTTTCGACTGGAGCAAGATGGCACTTTGCGAACGGCAACGAAATTTAACAACAGAGTGAAGGACAAGTACGTACTACACGTCCGAGTGTTCGATAACGGCAGCCCACCGTTGTACTCGGACGCATGGGTCGTGATCAAAGTTATCGAAGAGTCGCAGTATCCGCCAGTGATTACACCCCTCGAGGTGATTATCAACTCTTACATGGATGAGTATCCTGGCGGCATTATCGGGAAAGTCCATGCAACCGATCAGGATCAATACGACACGCTTCTCTTCAGTTTGATGCCATCCTCGCCGATCCCGAACACTGATCTCTTCCAGATAGACAAGATTGATGGCACATTGGTGGCCCTGCCCAGGCTCGACGTGGGCGAGTACAGGGTGAACGTTAGCGTAACAGATGGCAAGTTTCACTCGTACTCCATTGTAAAAGTTAATGTTGATTTAGTAACCGATAAGATGCTTGAGAGTTCGGTGATCGTGAGATTTCGCGAGGTTAGTCCAGAAGATTTTATGTTGAGCCATCGTAAAGGTTTCGTCAGAACTGTTCGCAACGCGATGAATTGTCGGCTTAAGGACATCATTATTATAAGTGTGCAACCATCGACCGATGAAGCGAATTTGATCAAATCGCGGGCAATTCGCCAGGCAGTTCACAATGATCTCGATCTTTTGTTTGTCGTGAAAAAGGCGGCGAGTCCCGCGGGTTCCACAGGTTTCTACGCTTCGGAAAGCATACGCGAAGCGTTGAATCAGCATGTGGAGGAGTTGGAAGAGTCAACGAAGTTGGTCGTTGAAGAAATCGTTCGGTTCAAGTGCAACAAAGGCTACTGCTTCTACGGCGACTGTCAGGACAAGATCACTCTCGATCCCGCGCAAATCACACCTGTGTCCACCGACGTGATGAGCTTTGTATCGCCACGGCATAAGCATAAGATGGAGTGCAATTGCAAGGAGGGATACGCCGGCAATCACTGCGAAGTGGTGGTCAACGAATGCGCTAGAGATCCGTGTCCTCTGTTCAAGGTCTGCGTGCCGGACTCTTCCATTCAAGGATACTCGTGTCAATGTCCCGAGGGATACGCCGGTCAGACCTGCGACATAGACATCTCCAAATGCCACGACGAGTCGTGTTACATTCCGCGAAATCCCATATCTTTCAGCGGCAAAAGTTATGCGCGCTACAAGATCGACAAAGCGCTAATACGGCAAACGATCGAGGATCGTCTTAGCTTATCTTTAAGGATCAGGACGATGCAGCCGACCGGCAACCTCATGTACGCGGCTGGCAAGGTTGACTACAACATCTTAGAGATCGTTAATGGTGTGATGCAATACAAATTTGATCTAGGCAGTGGCGAAGGTTTAGTCAGGGTGAGCAGCGTGTACGTGAGCGACGGACAGTGGCACGAGATCCAGTTAGAACGGGAAAGCAACAGCGCCCGTCTTACCGTAGATGGGAAACACATCGCTCACGGTTCCGCGCCCGGTATCAATGATATCTTAAATCTACAGTCGGACGATCTTTACCTGGGCGCTGAGGTGAGACAGCATCCATCGATCATTGGCTTCGAAGATGTGCAGCGCGGCTTTGTCGGCTGCATGGACGACGTCAGGATCGCTCGGGTGTCTGTCCCATTGCACATGAGTGGCGCCAGTAGCGTGGCAATCCTTAAACGATTTGCCAACGTCGAGTTCAGTTGTGACACGGCGACTATCTTGGTGCCGCCGGGGGTCTGTGGCTCGCAGCCGTGTCAAAACGGCGGCACCTGCAAGGACATGGGCAACGATAACTACGAGTGCCAGTGTCACAGCCGGTTCGCCGGTATTGCCTGTGAGATCGATACGGATCCGTGTGCTTCATCACCCTGTCTCTACGGCGGTCGTTGCAAGATCGTGCCAGAGGGCGGCGATTATGTTTGCGAATGTGTCGGACCGAGTCTCAGCGGCAAACGCTGCGAGTTCGGTAGATACTGTAGCCCGAATCCGTGCAACCACGGGGGCGTGTGCGAGGAGGGAAACAACGGCCCGATTTGCAAGTGTCAAGGCTTCATGGGTGACCGCTGCGAGACCGATTTGAACGAGTGCGACACGAGTCCGTGCACAAACGGCGGCACCTGCGTGAATGAGATCGGCACGTACAGATGTATTTGTCCACCGAACATGACTGGCTTAAACTGCGGCAATCCAGCTTTCTCTACGCCCATCATATCCAGTCACTTTAACATCCCGTGGGAACATGTCATGTGGATTGGCATTGCGGTACTGCTCAATGTCCTGCTCATCGTCATATTCGTCGCGTTCTGGCGGATCCGAACGAAACGGACTAGAACGCGCGCCAACAACATCAACAACGAGACACGGAAACAAATCGTCCTGAATTCCGCGAGGCCGCACGAACACGAATTCAAGCGCAGTTCAAAACTGAGCAATCTGGAAGTCATACAGGTACTATTGTTGTTACGTTTAGATTGATTATTCTTTATCGTACTATGAAAGCATGAATTCTCGAGGGCAAACATATATTTATTCGAAGGCATTATTTCAATATTCATGCATTCAGAAAAAAAGTTGTTAACTTGACTAAATTTTTCAATTTGACTAAGGAGTTAAAAGACCTTAACGTATCGAAAGATAAGATATATTTTTTCAATACCATGTGAAACTTTTATTTAAAGAGATAAATAATATATTTTGGTTTTAAAAAAGATATATATATTTTTTTATGAAAAAATAAGGTGCAAAATTAGAATAAATATGAAAATGAATAATAATAGCGTTCCAAATAAATGCACGTACATGCATGATATATCCACGAATCACATAAATATTTGAACTGAAATTTAATGAGATTTAAAAACTTAGCCAAGTTAAAAATTTTTTTTTCTCATTGTCAGTGTACAATGATTTTAAAAGACTTCACAACTATGATGTAGTGTCTTCAGGTTCTTTGTAGTATATAATCGCTATTTAGTAATCGACATTAATGCTGTTTTATTTTTTGTTTGCAAATTTGTTTAATTTGAGCGACGTACAGTGAATCGAGTAATAATAAAGGTCGGACATAAGGCAAAAATGTTAAGTTTTAATAATAATACTAAAATATCTATTAATCAACTATTTATTCCCAATATTTATACGTGGTAGTGATTATTGAAATTATTTAAAATAAAGTTTATAATTTATTTACACAAATTTGTTATCCGTACAGGAATTTATTTTAATACATCAGCAAGTAAATACGAATAATTGTAGTCAGCAAGACAGAAGCAACATTCTAAACAATTTATGAAAATTCTAAAAAAGAATGTAAAACTAACAAACAAAATTAAAAAATAAAAAAAAAAACAAAAAATGGAATATAAAATCTTTCTAATAGCCTCTTCGTTGCACACCCTGGGTCGTAGATTATATATTTTGCTATATCTATTAGCTAATATCAAAAATTCAACCGTACAACGGTTATTTTAACGATCAATGTATATATTTTTAATAATTCTTGTTTTTCCAGTTCACATTGAATCTTCCATTTTAAATTTTGAATTTTTTACTTCATATTTTAATTTAGTGACTTAAAAAACTGGCTAATATAATTTCAAAACATATATATTGAAATTTTTAGTCCACCATATTGGATCCGTCATTTTGAATGTAAAACTTTTTGACTTTATATTCGAGTTCAGCGTCCTCACAAACCATTATACGTATATCTGATTTTTAAAAAAATTTAATTGCGCGATTATTTCAGCCGATTTAAATGCTATATCGGGCCTTTCCTATTACTCGAACTACTGTGCGATGTGGTACATCTCCCTTCCGTACCCTCGTCGTAGCGACGATCCCGTCTAAGGTCTACGTGTGATTCTTTTTGCAGAGAGAACCTCCCCAATGCCCTCCCAGACCCGCCTCCTACACCCCAAGCTCGAACAACGAGCCCGCCGCATACGGTAACTCAGCGGCGGTGGCTCTGAATAACTTGGACACCCTGCGCAGCTACGGCAGCGCGGGCGACGAGCTCGAGAACTTCCCGCCGGATTACCTGCGAAACTTAAATCGCAGCACTCCTGTACCACCCCCATCCCTGACCCTCGCTAATCCGGTCAGCGGAAATGCAACTGGCAGCGACACGGACAGCCTACATAAGCCTACCTGGCAAGAGCAGATGCAGCTGGCCTCCTTTATCACCGACACTACCAAGATTAAGAATGGTGAGTTGGTCCGCGTCAGTGAAAGAAAAATCAACCCCCCCGGGTTCTGTCCGATAGCTTCTTATTTTTTATTTCGCTTGTGGCATGATGCGATCGTAAGGGGTGGAGCACTAGGCGCTTCCCCGTCTCTTGTCATCTCCTCTTGACGAAACTCTTTCTCTTAAATTTTTCTTGCATTCTTACCCGCGGTTCTGTCTTTCTTTCTCTCTTTTCTCTCCTGTTGCGATTTCTTCATCATCGGCGTAACTGATTAGTCTATTAACACCGGCCTGTTTCGTGTGTTGTGTGCACTAACAGACCTGAAACGATCGAGCCCAGTGGTACCAGAGCTGACCACTGGAGGACTTCTATTAAACTCTTCTCGACGGACGCCTCACGCGGTTGGGTCTTCCATTGCATCCGTTACATCCATTGAGGATGATCCTCGCATCGTCGGCGGTAAGTCGAGATAACTCGCTTGTAATGGCTCGAGGTACAAAGTGTCCTGCGAATCGCGCATATTGTCTCTTCAAAATTAGAAAAATGTTCTAACATGTGTTAAATATTGTGAAGATAGCAGTAAAGATGTTGAAAATTTGAAGATATAATATCAACGACTATCAATAAAATCTTACGAATTTATCAGAAGCCACTATAGCCAAAGATGTGCGATCTTAGGATACTCACTAGACATCTTTGGGTCTTCGCTTCTTCGCTTGCACTATCTGTCTCCAATGAGTGCTATTATTATGCCCTCGCACCATATTTCTGCCTCTCACTTCACCGCACATCACTATGCCGCATCGCATGTAGCGCGTCGAAGTACAGTCGTTGTTTGCAATGCTTTTAGGATATCACTGGGATTGCTCAGACTGGGTGAGACCGAGTCAGAATCCCTTGCCTAACATCACAGAAGTACCCGGCAGCGAGGTTCCAGATTCGTCCAGCTTCCATAGCAATGAGAGTAATGAGTCTAATACTCATCAATTACCAATGAGTAAGTATGGAGGTGCATGCGCATTGATTCACCTCCTCTTGCATCAGCATGATTAGTATAATATTGATGTTTGACAATTTTGTTAATTTTTTTAATATTACACGTATTAAATTTTATGTTTTTATATAGTAAACTTGTTAAATTGTCGCAATAAATTTAGTTAACACTAGGGGTGCGCGGGTACCCGAGATTTCGGGTTTGGGTCGGGTCAGGAATTTTTTTCGGGATCGGGTCGGGACCTGAAAATTTGTAAAGTTTGAGTACCCGAAATTAAGTCGGGACCCGAAATCGAGTCGGGTCCCGAAATCGGTTCGGAACCTAAGATCGAAACGGAATCAAAAAATTTTGTAAATTTTGAGTACTTGGATCTAAAGTCGGGTCAAGTGGTCAGAGATCTAGATACTTTATACACACTAATGTGAGAAAAAAATTACTAAATTTACGTAAAGCATTTCGTTTATATTGCATTACTAAATTTGAATACTGCCAATGAAATATTTACTTACATATTTACTGCAGAACATGAGTATTTACTCAATAAAAAATGATAATTAAATTAGTGCTTACTCCTTGTATTAAATAAATATATATTTACGTTCGGAAGAAATTTTATTGGGGCAATATTCAAACAAATAATTATTAAAATTTAGTAATTTTTTTCTCACATCAGTATATAAGGTATTTAGATCTATAACCGCTTCTTGACCCGATTTTAGATCCGAATGCTCAAAATTTACAAAATTTTAGGATTTCGTCTCGATTTCGGGTTTCGACAAGATTTTGGGATCCGACTCGATTTCGGTTTTCGATTCAATTTCGGGTCCTGATTCAAGTTCGGGTACCCGTAAGTTTCGAGTACCCGAACTTTACAAACTTTCGGGTCCCGACCTGATCCCGAAAAAAAAATCCCGACCGACCCGAAACTTGGATACCCGTAATTTCGGATACCCGCACATCCCTAGTTAACACACATCCTGTACGCTTAATGTAGATTGTAGAATCAAATGATATATTTAATGCTTTATTTGACATGATGATTTTTTATTATAATATGATAAAAGAATATTGAATTTAAAACTAACGAATTAGTACCGTAATTAACAATATGTCAATATTTACGCGTGATAAAAAATGCGATGACTTTAGAACATCTAATTCCGTCAAAATAACGGATTTCGAGCCGAACAAATTAAATCGAATTTCTACAGCTGAATTTTCTGCTTGGCTCAATAATTATTTCCTATAATTTGTTTGGATGCTCAATACGAATTTGCAGACCTATTCTGTAACTTTTAATCACAGTTTTGTTATTGTTAGAATGTTCTTGCGCAGCTTTTTCATCATATATTATATCTGCATAACGATATTATAATGATAACGATAACGAAACTATCGTTAAGAATTACGGAATAAGTTTGTTAGTTTCAAATTGCTCCATCACGTCACAATTTAAAAAAATCTGCAATTAAAGTTGCAAAAAAATCATTTTCATGTACTTTATCATATTATAACTATGATATATGACTGAAGAAGTTTTATTATAATTAAAATTAAGTTGTTAGAATATGTATGTTATTAGAACTTTTAGCTTTCAGAAGAAATTTTTTGTGTTGACTGTAGTATCAAGATCGTGATTAAATATGAGATATGTATATAAAAAATATATATAATTTTTGACTAAAATTTTAACATGATTTAATTTTTATCGGCTATACTAAGTCCATTGCTTTGAATTCAATTTTAGTATTAGATTCATACCATGAAAAATTTCTATATACAACTTCGGACATTTTTAAAATTTTGATATTTATTATATTGAATACATTTCGAATTTTCAATTTTGACCTCTCATATTTGTCTTCAGCTATCTAAAAGACTCTTGAGTTTAAATATGTATACTTAACTATTTGTTAAATTGTCAATGATCTAATTCACAGTTTTTCTGCAATAGACTCTATATTTAGTGAACCATGAATATCTTATTGTAATCGTAGTTGATATAAGAATTTCCTTTTAAAACTTGAAAGTTTTAGCAACATATTTAATTTTGATTGCAAAAAAATTTCTCAAACACATCATGATGGAGTAATTGGAAAACTGGATTCGTATTCAGTGTTCAAAAAAACTACAGCAAATGATTTGTCATGTTCTGTTTTTTTAACAGTATAATATATCATATGTACATTTTTTATTCCAGTTTGTTGTTCTACTAACAACATTAATTAAAGTAATTACCATACGTTTTACAATACATAATTTGTCTTTGTAGAAATGTAACATTCGCAATTTTATTATAGTGCACGGTCCGATAGATCCAACGAGGGACATCGAGACCCTAAACGAAGATCAGGAATCGGAGTATGTCGGCGATTCCGAGTGCGGGACTGAGTTTTCGGAGCAGTATCACTGCGCGGAAACGCAGCGTCTGAACCCCCTCGACAGTGGCGGTGAAGGGGAGTACAAGTACAAGAGCTCCGAGAGCTATCTACGCCACCCGAACTCATACCTGCCTCATTACAATATTCACACCGATACCGAGAATGAGACGAACCCGCTTAACGGCCGTCTCAGCACCCTCGAGTCCGACGAGGAGGAAGAAGACGACGTAGTGCCTTATGGTTTTCCGAGCACCCGCCGTAACCGATGCCACAAGGTGATGGAAGAGGACGAGATCGGTTCCGTCATCACCACGCTCGAGGAAAGGAACTCATTATTAGGCGGCGCGACTAGCAACAGCGATCTCTCTACGAATCTCTGCGAGATTGATGATTCCGAATACGAGATTGCAGATCAGAAGAGAAACGGGCGTTTGTGGCTTTCGGGAAACGGCATCACGCAAACCTCAGTGTGACGAATGGTGGTGCCCAAGTACGCGAATAGACCGAAGCGCGCAAGAGAAGCATGTCTCTCCGTTATGCTTTTACGCTCGAGACGCGCGGATGTCTGTGAATATGCAATTTTGTACATAGAGTGTTATATCGCCGTAGGGAAATAAGACAGTCTGTACAGAGGCAGCTATGAAATAAAAGAAATCCATGTTGTTCGAAACCACCGAGTGCGTGTTCTGGACGCACGCATATGCGATGCATGACCGTCGTGGAAATACATCGCATCTCAAATCTTCTCTTATACAGGTAGAGTTCGAATATCAGCGTACTTAAGTTTGCAAACTAATCTCGCGAATAATGTATATCTTAAAACCGCAAGCAGTGCGTACATTGCGTCACATCAGAATCGATGAAAACATTTTGTTCCATTCTATTTATTTTACTATTACTGGATGCATTATATGTTTTATCGTAAGTAATATGTACATTGAGTGCAAAAAGTATTCCTATAAGAGAAATATAAAAAAAATTTATTTTTAGAAAATAAATATTAATTGGCAGTTTATTAGCGAACATAAATTCCTCAATATTATTTTAATTAAAAAGTTGTAATTATTAAATTATTTTAATCTAATAATAAGAGAAAGTGAAAAGTTCTATTATTTAGATCAACAAAAAGTATTCGTATAGTTCGAGAACTTTAGCTGTTTTGTACTTATTTTGTCGCATTTATTCAAAATTTTTTCTAGCGACACGGTTATAACATCTATTCTCTCGACATATATTTCGAAATATGTACACTATGATTTTCAAAAGCGGTTAAAAGGTATCTTTCAAATTTCTAAAAAATATTTCGTGATGTTTTGAGATGTTTTGTATTTTTTTTTTTGAAAAGCTTCGAGAAGATATTTTAGGGATATAAAAGATATCTTATACATTTTGAGATATCTTTTAAATCTGGAGATGTCATGAAAATATCTTGTAGAAATTTAAAAAACATTTTAAATATCTTAGATATCTTTTAAGATGTCTTTCATACATATATAAATCTATAAAACTGTTTTTAGAAATTCTACACAGATATCTTCCACAAAATTTTTTTAGACATCTTGTAGACAACTTCTAGACATCTAAAAATGTTTCCGCACAAGTAATCATGTTCTAAAATCTTAGAAGCTACATTTCTCGATTGTTCGAATACTTTTTGTGCCTCAAAATAGTACAATTTTTTATTTTCGTTTATTATTAAAATAAAATAATTTAATTATTACATTTTTAATTAAAATAATATTTAAAAATATAATATATTATGTTCGTCATTAATACATTATTTTAATTAATTAATATTTATTTTTAAAAAATGACATTATTTTTAAATATTTCTCTTATGTACGAATATTATACATATATATATAAACGGTTATAATTCAAAATTAAAAAGATGTAATTATTAAATTATTTTAATCTATAAATTAACGTAATTTTACGGCTTTATGTTAGAAACATAAATATCTGAACATATAATGTTTTCACATGTTTTCTACTTCCAAGCCGTTTTTTTTTTTTTGCTCATTGCAAGGCCATGCAAAGAATACACTGCACAAGTTCCTTCATTAAGTTAAGGGGGCCTGAAATGGATAAATGTAACTATTTTTTTTTTGTTTCTATCAAAATTAGTTTTGCATTCAAATTATAATTTTATAAAGTATCATCATATAAATTTAAATAAAATTTTCATTATTATATTTAATTTTTTTTATAGTATAACAATAATGTAACTTGGCCATGGTTATATATATAATTGACAACCTAAAAAGACAATTATTAATTGAATATATCAGTATTTAATTTCTTATGTAATAAGTCATGAGGAGATGGAGAACAACGATAAATAATATATTCTTTATTACTTTTCAGTCTTTAATCTCTTTACTGCAAAAGACGCCTTGAGAGTCGCTTATTTACGAAAAATGTATATGTATGCTAAATTCAAGAACAGAGGGTTAAATAAAAGTTCCCATCTTTGTTTTTGTATCAAGGCTCCGAAAATCAAAGCCTTTGCATGACCCTGCGTAATACTTTCTATAAATATAAATTTGTTTAGTCAAGAAGAAAAATGTTTAATTGCGTATTAAATAATGCTACACACTGCATACATTCTAAACACTGTTTCATTTTCGCAACACCTGAAAATATTTTTTTCGGACTCTACCCAAGGAGATGAGATTTATTAGAGAAAAATAGATTATGTGGCAACTACGAGTACACGTATAAGAAATTATCTTGATTAAGGAAAAAGGAAAATTCACACTTTACTCGAGAAAAAGTAAAGTTAATCACGACCGTGTCGTCAGACCAATGACTATTATTTAATGACCTATCGTTTAAATTTAACGTGTTAATCCAACAACTATAATTCCAGTGCAAAAGATACATAGGTACATTTATGTATTTTTACTATTTGCTAACTTTATTTTGATTACGTATAAATGAGAACCGGACTACTTAATGATGGATATATTAAGTAACAAGTAGCGGAGATTAGTATGTAAGTAAATGGACTCTAGTGAAAAAAAAACAGCCTCCCTCACGTTACGGAGCGCGTTACATGTGCGCGGTGCACTGTGCACGTGTGTTTATTGCACAGATTAATAGTTAAAAAAAATATATAAAATATTTTTACTGTGATGATAATAATGTTTATACGACGATCAAATACTATAACTTGTATCATAATAATTGCAATGTTAATTACTCAACGTTTTATAACAAATTTAAGAAAAGAAAGGAGGAAGAGTGATGGAAGGGGAAACGTCCTCCTCCACGTAATATATAAGCTAAGTCAACGTTCCGTTTATTTAATTTTCTTTTTCCTTTATTCGTCAGTCACCATCAGTACGACCGATAAATTTGCATACATGGTGCTACTATTTACATCACGCTTTATCGTCTATCTACTCTCTTTAATAAGACTGCTCAGCGGCGTAAGGTAATTCACCTCATTGCGCCGCTTACCAATCTGCCATTCGCGTCTCATGTATTCTTCATCATAGAAACCTCCATGTAATATATAATGGAATACTTTTTAAAACTGCCAATTAATTCTTAATGCCATATAAGCAATGCATTTCCTTCGATTATAATTTGTATAAAGAAGATAGAAGAAGCAAGGAACAATCTATTTACGCGTCTAAGATTTCTTCTTATTGTCACTTCCATTTAGAGAATACTTTTCATTAATGGATATTGTATAGTGGCAGCTTATTTGGGGTGAGGTATATACACGTTCTTTTATATACGTAGAATTTTGTTGAGAAATTCGATCTTATGTTCCTGTTTTGTAAAAGATGCCAGCTATCCTACTCACGTGTCTGGTAGGATAACATTAGCGAATCATACTAATAATAATGCTAAACAGGGTGATTTTTATGTTGACCAAGAGAAGAAGCATCGTCTCTCATCCTTGTGTAAGTTAAAATCAACTGTGCTTCTACTCTCTGAAATTTTAGGAAAAGATTAACGTAGGAAATCATTAACGTTCATACAATGAAATTTTTTAATGATTTTATATTTAGAATCACATATAAAAAAAAGAATTGAGCAGAATTGATTCCGCCGGCTGCAACAAATTTGATGAATACAGTATAAAATTTCAGTCAGTAATATGAAGCACGAATAAATATATAACACATTTAGATTAGTTTTATTTAAAAGAAAAAAAAAGAAACGATGAAGCATATTGGTCAAAGACTGTAAAGTAGAAGATATGAATGTGACAGCGGATTTTTTTATAAATAGCATATGAATCGTTTAGTAATCTTACAAAAATTGCCCGTCTTAGAATTTCCCAACTAATGAATTAATAACATAAAAAATAATAATTATTAATTCCTTTTATAGTTACGTAATGTGTAGTATGGAATTGATTAAAATCATATTATAAATGGTTTGTACATATAATTTTCAGTAAATTATTTATTGCTTCAGGCCTACTTATTCGCGAGTTACGTTTTTAAGGAATTAAGAGAGTAAGGAATAAATAATTTTATCGAATACATTTACGTATTTTATATAAAATTTTATAAAATTATTTATTGCTTGCAATTCGACCAGTTTAAGTGTATAATTTTTGAACATAGAATTGCGACAAGAAAAATATGGGAAACATGGGTACAATTTCTAAATTCGCCATAACATCTAGCCCTGCTAATAGAATACATATCGATATCATGAAATCTTTTAAGAAAACGAGGAACTTGACTTGTTATTATTGTAAGGCTATAATTAATTTGTACAAGATCAACCTATTGTAATAAAGAAACCAATCTTGCCTACAATAAGTTGTACTTTTTTATTTGTAATTATATTGTTTCATTGTTCAATAAGAATTTGAATAATAAAACAGATAATTTATTGATATTTTAAGCGGAACATTCAATGTTCTTAGAAGACCTCTCTCTAGTGCAAGTGGTGCAACCTAAGGTTGTAAGGCGTGGTTTTAAGAGCTCGTAAGCGAATGAAAAATTTTCATTTCTTACGTTACAACCTTACAATCTTGTGTTTATTGCTATTGTAGAACAGGCTTTATATGAGATTTGTCGGAATAGTGTTTGTCATTGGCTTGCATTGATTGCGCATTTTACAAGTTTCGCTCCATGGGACATAGGAAACAAACTAATAATCGAAAATCACAAACACATACCCTATAACACAATATTATTTAATATTAAATAATATTCCTGAAATATTAGATTTAATATTAAAAAATATTATATTCTCGGAATATTATTTTAATATTATTTTAATTTTTAATAATATTCGTATAAGAATATTCTAAGAATATTGTAGCTCTTATAGGAACGCCTGCATACCGGCTGTGTATGTGTACCGATTTTGATTTACATTTTCGCTCTTGCTTCAAAAAGACAGACAAATACATATACAACATAACACGGTTATTTATCTGCCATTGCAGCAATAAAATCTGATAAATTATTTATTGTTATTTTCGAGCTTTTAAAACAATTAAAACAAAATCATAGTGCATTTGATCAACAAAGACTACGTCAGAAGATTGCAAAATTGTATATACAGTCGGTCAATACCTCGGAAAGCGCGTCTGTTGGCACACCTGGCGAAGGAATGAGTGCCAAGCGCGCGAACACGAACTTTAAATTTTTCCTATCCTAACGGCTTACGCGCGATTCATTGAGTCGCAATTTATACGAGCGCAATCAGGACGAGACACAAATACTAAAATGTGAGGGCGAACAAACGAACAATAGATACTCGTACAAATAAATTGACTCACCGTTCGCTGATCGCTCCGTCCAGCTCTGTCTCGTAGTCTCAGCCGCCGCTTTCGAAGATCCAAGATCCTCCTCCTTCCTCTTTTCGATTCATACTTGGCACAAACGCACGACATTTCATTCGGCATCCCCGGTACTCACACCCGTCGAAAACTCGAGATACGGGATACGGGGCAACGGAGAAGACGCGATTGAACGCGCGACGCGATTTCATGCCATTCCGACCGATCATTGTCGGAGCGACACGAAGTGTCCAAGATTCTCCTCACGACGATTCGTCTTGATTCATACTTGCCACGAACGCGCGAGCCTCCGTTTTCGGAACTCTCGAAACCCTCCTTGATTTTCACGCGTGTCGGAAACTCGGAATAACAGGCAACTGTTATCATGATGGATTGAATCGCTAAAGTGAAAATCGAAAGACTTATATCAGTCAAAGTTCGAAATCTTTGAGTAAAATTTTTTTTGTGAATTTCTCTTTTCGAAAATCGAAAGACTTATATCAGTCAAAGTTCGAAATCTTTGAGTAAAATTTTTTTGCCAGTTTCTCCAATATTTCTGTGTTATGATAGCCCCCAGAAGAATTCTAACTTTTATCTCGATGGAACGAATCGCTAAAGTGAATATCGAAAGACTTATATCAGTCAAAGTTCGAAATTTTGAGTAAATTTTTTTTTGCGATTTTCTCCAATATCTGTGTGTTCTGATAGCCCCCAGAAAAATTCTAACTCTTATCATGATTGATCGAATCGCTAAAGTGAAAAACAAAAGATTTACATCAGTAAAAGTTCGAAATTTTTGAGTAACACTTTTTTTGCCAATTTCTCCAATATTTCTGGATTCTGACAGTCCCCAGAAGAGTACTAACTTTTATCATGATGGATCGAATCGCTAAAGTGAAAAACGATAGAACTATATCAGTCAAAATTCGAAAATTTGAGTAAAATTTTTTTGCGAATTTCTCCGATATCTCTGTGTTCTGACAGCCCCCAGAAAAGTTCTAACTTTTATCATGATGTATCGAATCGCTAAAGTGAAAAACGAAAGACTTATATCAGTCAAAGTTCGAAATTTTTGAGTAAAATTTTTTTTGCCAATTTCTCCAATATTTCTGTGTTCTGACAGCCCCCAGAAGAGTTCTAACTTTTATCATGATGGATAGAATCGCTAAAGTGAAAAACGAAAGACTTATATCAGTCAAAGTTCGAAATTTTTGAGTAATATTTTTTTTGCGATTTTCTCCAACATTTCTGTGTTCTGACAGCCCCCAGAAGAGTTCTAACTTTTATAATGATGGATCGAATCGCTAAAGTGAAAAACGAAAGACTTATATCAGTCAAAGTTCGAAATTTTTAAGTAATATTTTTTTTGCGAATTTCTCCAATATTTCTGTGTTTTGATAGACACCAGAAGAGTTCTAACTTTTATCATAATGGATCGAATCGCTAAAGTGAAAATTGAAAGACTTATATCAGTCAAAGTTCGAAATTTTGAGTAAAATTTTTTTTGTGAATTTCTCTTTTCGAAAATCGAAAGACTTATATCAGTCAAAGTTCGAAATTTTTGTGTAAAATTTTTTTTGCCAGTTTCTCCAATATTTCTGTGTTCTGATAGCCCCCAGAAGATTTCTCACTTTTATCATGCTGGATCGAATCGCTAAAGTGAAAAACGAAAGAGTTATATCAGTCAAAGTATGAAATTTTTGAGTAAAATTTTTTTGCGGTTTTCTCTAATATCTCTGTGTTCTGATAGCCCCGAGAAAAGTTCTACCTTTTATCATGATGGATCGAATTGCTAAAGTAAAAAACGAAAGACATATACGAGTCAAAGTTCGAAATCTTTGAGTAAAATTTTTTTTGTGTATTTCTCTTTTCGAAAATCGAAAGACTTATATCAGTCAAAGTTCGAAATTTTTGTGTAAAATTTTTTTTGCCAGTTTCTCCAATATTTCTGTGTTCTGATAGCCCTCAGAGGAATTCTAACTTTTATCATGATGGATCGAATCGCTAAAGTGAAAAACGAAAGACTTATATCAGTCAAAGTTCGAAATTTTTGAGTAAAATTTTTTTGTCAATTTCTCTAATATTTCTGTGTTCTGATGGCCCCCAGAAGAGTTCTAACTTTTATCATGATGGATCGAATCGCTAAAGTGAAAAACGAAAGACTTATATCAGTCAAAGTTCGAAATTTTTGAGTAAAATTTTTTTTGTGTATTTCTTTTTTCGAAAATCGAAAGACTTATATCAGTCAAAGTTCGAAATTTTTGTGCAAAATTTTTTTGCCATATTCTACAATATGTCTGTGTTCTGATAGCCCCCAGAAAAGTTCCAATTTTTTTCAAGATTTATTGAATCGCTAAAGTGAAAAACGAAAGACTTATATCAGTCAAAGTTCGAAATCCTTGAGTAAAATTTTTTTTGCGAATTTCTCCAATATTTCTGTGTTCTAATAGTCCCCAAAAGAGTTCTAACTTTTATCATGATGGATCGAATCTTTAAAGTGAAAAACGAAAGACTTATATAAGTCAAAGTTCGAAATTTTTGAGTAAAATTTTTTTTGCCATCTTCTCTAATATTTCTGTGTTTTGATAGCCCCCAGAAAAGTTCTAACTTTTCTCACGATTGATCGAATCGCTAAAGTGAAACACAAAAGTCTTATATCAGTCAAGGTTCGGAATTATTGAATAAAATTTTTTTTGTGAATTTCTCCAATATCTCTGTGTTCTGACAGCCCCCAGAAGAGTTCTAACTTTTATAATGATGGATCGAATCGCTAAAGTGAAAAACGAAAGGCTTATATCAGTCAAAGTTCGAAATTTTTAAGTAATATTTTTTTGCGAATTTCTCCAATATTTCTGTGTTTTGATAGACCCCTGAAGAGTTCTAACTTTTATCATAATGGATCGAATCGCTAAAGTGAAAATCGAAAGACTTATATCAGTCAAAGTTCGAAAATGTGAGTAAAACTTTTTGTGAATTTCTTTTTTCGAAAATCGAAAGGCTTATATCAGTCAAAGTTCGAAATTCTTGAGTAAAATTTTTTCTGCCAGTTTCTCCAATATTTCTGTGTTCTGATAGCCCCCAGAAGATTTCTAACTTTTATCATGCTGGATCGAATCGCTAAAGTGAAAAACAAAATTCTTATATCAGTCAAAGTTCGAAATTTTTGAATAAAATTTTTATTGCCAATTTCTCCAATATTTCTGTGTTCTGGTAGCCACCAGTAGAGTTCTAACTTTTATCATGATGGATCGAATTGCTAAAGTAAAAAACGAAAGACATATACCAGTCAAAGTTCGAAATCTTTGAGTAAAATTTTTTTTGTGTATTTCTCTTTTCGAAAATCGAAAGACTTATATCAGTCAAAGTTCGAAATTTTTGAGTAAAATTTTGTTTGCCAATTTCTCCAATATTTTTGGGTTCTGATAGCCCGTGGCTGGCTGGCCATCGTCGCCGACCCCTACAGGATCCCCGAGAACAGCCCCAATTGGATTGGGGATCCCACGGGGAGGGTGGCGATGGCCAGCCATAACGTGCCGAGCGCTCCGCCGATGATCCCGATATCGGCTGGAGAGGGCTTCGTCATGGTCGAGTACGGACCTATCGACGTCATGGGATGTTACTTCCCCTCTAGATTGAAGATGGGGGAGTACGAGGCGGCCCTAGATGCCATGGGGAGCGAGATCATAGCTCGCTCTCCTAGGCCGGTCGTCGTGGGGGGAGACCTCAATGCCCACGCTGTGGTTTGGGGCTCCCCTCGCACAGACCTTAGGGGCCGCCTCGCCCTAGAATTTGCGGCGGTGCTCGGCCTGGTCCTCCTAAACAGGGGCCGGGTCAGCACCTACGTGGGGGCCGGGGGGGAGTCCATTGTTGATATAACGTGGGCTTCTCCCAACGCCCTTAATAGGGTTAAAGGATGGCAAGTGGAGACCGGCTCCTTAGGAGAACTGTCGGACCATAGACTTATCTCCATGGAGCTGGTCTCCCCCCTCCCCCCCACGGAGGTGCGTGAGTTACGCCGCCGCAAACGTGATGGACGTCGATGGGTCTTGAAAAAACTCGACCTCGAAGCCCTCGAGGTCAGCCTCCTGGCATCCACTTGGCCAGAAGTAGGAGGAGCTGACCTCGAGGCCGAGGAGGAGGCGGAGCGCTTATGCGAGGTGATGTCGCGAGCTTGCGACGCCTCCATGCCCCGCAGCAGACCGATGGCGCGCCGCGCCGCCTACTGGTGGTCCGCGAAGCTCGCAGAACTCAGGCGAGCTACCGTGGCCGCCAGGCGGGCGCACACGCGCGCCAAGCGGCGAGGCATGGAGGAGGAGCTGACAAATACCACGGCGGTCCTCAGGGATGCCAGAAAGGCCCTGAGGACTGCCATAGCCCGGGCGAAGGCCGTGACCTGGGAGGATATGCTCTCCGAGCTGGATCGCGACCCATGGGGCAGGCCTTACCAAATAGCGCTGAAAAGGCTCCGCCCATGGGCGCCTCCAGTCTCGGAGACGCTGGACCCCCAGTTCCTCGGTAGGGTGGTGAACACATTGTTCCCCACCCGGGGGAGGGACATCCCGGACAAGTCCGGCCCTCCCCCAGGATGGTCCGAGGAACTGGAGGTGTCCAGGCACGAAATGGTCGCGGCCTTCGCCCGCATTCAGGGTTGGAAGGCGAAGGCGCCCGGGCCGGACGGCATTTATGCCAAGGTCTGGGCCCGGGCGTCACCGTACGTCGGGGAGGCGCTTCGTGCTACATACACGAAGTGCCTCCGTGAAGGAACTTTCCCCAGGATGTGGAAGAGGGCCCGGCTTGTCCTCCTTAGAAAGGAGGGCAAACCCGCGGAGAGTCCCTCCGCGTACAGGCCCCTCTGTATGCTGGATGATATCCCTGGATATCGCCAACGCCTTTAATAGTCTACCATGGGGCGAGGTTGTGGCGGCGCTGTGCGAACACTTTCGCCTGCCGCCCTACCTCGCCGCCATCGTTCGGGACTATTTCCGGGACAGGGTGCTGGAGTTCCGCGATAAATCCGGACTCCAGCAGCGGAGGGACCTGTCGTGTGGCGTTCCGCAGGGGTCCGTGTTGGGCCCCCTGCTGTGGAACGCCACATATGACAAAGTGCTCCGCGCGGCTCTCCCCCCGGCTGTCATGTCGTCGGCTATGCCGACGACACGTTCATAGTTGCTGGGGGGACCTCTTGGGAAAGAGCGGTTGCCACGGGCAACTGGGCTGTGGCCTGTGTCATTGGTGCCATTAAAGGCTTGGGCCTGAGGGTGGCCCCGGAGAAGTCGGAAGCCATCTTCTTTCACGATGGCTCCTCCGGGGTACCGCCCCAGGCCTTCGTCCTGGTGGACAACACCCGCGTTCAGGTGGGTGCAACCCTTAAGTACCTAGGGTTGCACCTGGACGGTCGCTGGGCCTTTACTAGTCACTTTGACAAGCTGGCCCAGCGGTTGGACAAGAGGGTTGACGCCCTAAACGGGTTAATGCCCAACCTCCGGGGTCCGAAGGTGGGTGCTAGACGCGCGTACGCCCTCGCGGTCATGTCCGGGGTTCTGTATGGAGCCCCGGTATGGTTCCGCGAGGCGCTGGCCAGCCGCCGCATCAAGAAGGTTCTGCACGATGTGCAGCGGCGGCTGGCGCGTAGGATAACGCGCGCGTTTAGCACCGCTCCCAACGCGGCAATTATGGCCCTGGCGGGGCTCCCCTCGGCGGAGTACACGGCCGACGCCCAGGCATGGAGTTATGCCAGGGCGAAGGCCGTCCGCCTCAAGGGGGGAGTGGTAACCCCCAGGGTCGCCGCGTTGCTGAGCGAGAGGGCCCGTCGGCGGGTGATGAGAGCGTGGAAGAGAAATCTCATCGAAAACCCGCCGGCGGCCGGATCTCGGATCCTGGAGGCCGTCCTACCGCACCTGGACGAATGGGTGGGCCGCCCGTTTGGCGGCCTGTCCTACAGGACGACACAAGTGCTCACCGGGCATGGTTGCTTCGGTGAGTACCTGTGCAGGATTAAGAAGGAACCAACGACACGGTGCCATCACTGTGGTGCCGCCCGGGACTCCGCATAGCACACGCTGGTAGACTGCCCAGCGTGGGAAGAGCTGCGCGGAGTCCTGAGGGCGGAAATAGGTAATGACTAGGGTTGGCGATTATCCGTTTATCCGGATATTCGGATATCCGAGATAGAGATAGATCCGAGATTAAATATCTGATTGAAGCGGATATCCGGATCTTTCGGATCCAAATTTGAAGCCGTTCGGATCCAAACCATTAAATTGTTTGTTATTCAGATGATTCTTATAGAAAAAAGATCTCATTATAAAGATAAATTTTTATTTCTTGACATAGAACGAAAACATAATATATAGAACAAAAACATAATATATAGAAGTTTTATAATAATAACTTCATAACTTAATAATATTGTTTTAATTGGTCAATTAAACAAGTTAATTAAACAGATTCCGATTTTGGAACAGAAAGACAAGAACATCGACATTGGCAGGATCAAGGCAACATCTTTTTATAGTTACAGTGTTTCCACACGTGGAAAACACCCTTTCAGATCCAGCTGATGATGCGGGTATGCTGAGATATTCAAGCTTGTCTGCGGAAGCCGTGCAATATTGCCATACCCAACTTCTCTTCTTTGACATAGTACACTTCTCAAACACTGTTAAGTAGATTTTCGTTTTCTAAATGCCAATAACGCTGCCAGACAATGATAATTCAAAGCCGCGTGTTAGCGAGCTCAACCTTCGAACGGCGAGTGTGAGTGTCAACATAAACAGACACTGGCAATGTCAAGCTGGTACTTTTCGTTCTCTTTGTAACACAATTTTCAAATCCGGATCCGGATTTTTATACCAATTGTAAACTTTTTAGATAAGATGAAAAAAAATAATCCGGATTGATTCGGATATCCGGATCTTCATATTCTATCCGAAATATTCGGATATAGAATCCGGATAATATCACTATCCGGATACTCGGATATCCGGATATCCATAGATTCGGATGAAATCGTCAACCCTAGTAATGACCTCTCCCTGCCGGCCATCATTAGCCAAATGGTCGGCAGGGAGAGTGCCTGGAAAGCGGTCTCCTCCTTCTGCGAAAAAGTAATGCTGCAGAAGGAGGAGGCCGAGAAGGTGAGAGAGAGGCGGCCGGGGGGACGAATGCCACCAGGCAACGCAAATAGTGGCAGGGACGGCAGGGACGAGGACCATGACCCAACTTGGCTCCCGCCCCGGCCGCCCAGACGAAGAAGAACTGCCCCCCGTCCTCCGGGCTCTAGTGGCCCTGCTGTACGGAGGCGGAGGGGCAGAAGAGCCGTCGCGGTTGCCTCCACCCTCCCCACTATCGCGGAGGAGAGGGAGGATGAAAACCGCTGCAGCAATGCAGAGAGGGGGCAACCCTCCTCTCCAGCGGCTGTCGGCCCCGCTTTCGGGACGCGCAGACGCGGGAGGAGGGTTTTCCGCAACAGTGAGCCCGGCGAGGCAGACCCGACCTGATGGTCCGGGGGGAGCGATAAATGCGTGACACAATGCGCCACCGCTTCCCCACAGTGTATCGCCGGGGTGGTGGAAGAAGGAGTAACCCCCTCTCCACCACATAGTAGAAGGTGCCCGCGCCTCCTCAAGAGGAGCGATGGGACCCGGGAAATTCGGCGGGGGCCGAATCACCGGGCTTTGCCCCAGCAACACCATGGGGAAGAGGCGGGGGAGGGCTGGTGTTCCTCTCCCCCAACCTGAGGCCGGCTTGGACTCACGGCCCTGCCGGAGGATCCTCAACAGGGTACCACTGGCGTGCTGAATCGGCCTCGGCCGAATTGGTCCGGGGGCTCCGGAAGTATGCTGCACGCATTCCCGGAGCCCCCCAGTCAAGGACCAAAGTTGGACACCCGGAGGGGTTTTAGTGGGTATGCCCCCACCGTCACGTTGACGGCGGGGGAGAGCCCCACATAACCGCCAGGCTTCCCCCGGGGCCTGGGGTATGCGGTAACGCATTTCCCCTCCGTGAACAAAAAAAAAAAAAAAGGATCTGATAGCCCCCAGAAGAGTTCAAACTTTTATCATGATGGATCGAATCGCTAAAGTAAAAAACGAAAGACATATACCAGTCAAAGTTCGAAATCTTTGAGTAAAATTTTTTTTGTGTAATTCTCTTTTCGAAAACCGAAAGACTTATATCAGACAAAGATCGAAAATTTTTGGTAAAATTTTTTTTGCCAGTTTCTCCAATATTTCTGTGTTCTGATAGCCCCCCAGAAGATTTCTAACTTTTATCATGCTGGATCGAATCGCTAAAGTAAAAAACGAAAGAGTTATATCAGTCAAAGTATGAAATGTTTGAGTAAAATTTTTTTTGCGATTTTCTCCAATATCTCTGTGATCTGATAGCCCCCAGAAAAGTTCTAACTCTTATCATGATTGATCGAATCGCTAAAGTGAAAAACAAAATTCTTATATCAGTCAAAGTTCGAAATTTTTGAGTAAAATTTTTATTGCCAATTTCTCCAATATTTCTGTGTTCTGGTAGCCATCAGAAGAGTTCTAACTTTTATCATGATGGATCGAATTGCTAAAGTAAAAAACGAAAGACATATACCAGTCAAAGTTCGAAATCTTTAAGTAAAATTTTTTTTGTGTATTTCTCTTTTCGAAAATCGAAAGACTTATGTCAGTCAAAGTTCGAAATTTTTGAATAAAATTTTTTTTGACAGTTTCTCCAATATTTCTGTGTTCTAATAGCCCCCAGAGGAATTCTACCTTTTATCATGATGGATCGAATCGATAAAGTGAAAAACGAAAGACTTATATCTGTCAAAGTTTGAAATTTTTGAGTAAAATTTTTTTTGCCAATTTCTCCAATATTTCTGGGTTCTGATTGCCCCCAGAAGAGTTCAAACTTTTATCATGATAGATCGAATCGCTAAAGTAAAAAACGAAAAACATATACCAGTCAAAGTTCGAAATTTTTGAGTGAAATTTTTTTTGGCAATTTCTCTAATATTTCTGTGTTCTGATAGAAACCAGAAGAGTTCTAACTTTTATCATGATGGATCGAATCGCTAAAGTAAATAACGAAAAGCTAATATCAGTCAAAGTTCGAAATTTTTGAGTAAAATTTTTTGCCAATTTCTCCAATATTTCTGTGTTCTGATAGCCCCCAGAAGAGTTCTAACTTTTATCATAATGGATCGTATCGCAAAAGTGAAAACCGAAAGACTTATATCAGTCAAAGTTCGACATTTTGAGTAAAATTTTTTTTGTGAATTTCTCTTATCGAAAATCGAAAGATTTATATCAGTCAAAGTTCCAAATTTTTTCGTAAAACTTTTTGCGAATTATCCAATATCTCTGTGTTCTGATAGCCCCCAGAAGAGTTCTAACTTTTATCATAATGGATAGAATCGCTAAAGAAAAAATCGAAAGACTTATATCAGTCAAAGTTAGAAATTTTTTAATAAAATTTTTTTTGCCAATTTCTCCAATATTTCTGTGTTCTGATAGCCCCCAGAAGAGTTCAAACTTTTATCATAATGGATCGAATCGCTAAAGTAAAAGACGAAAAAATTATATAAATCAAAGTTCGAAATGTTTTAGTAAAATTGGTTTTTTTCCGAATTTCTTCAATATCTCTGTGTCCTGATAGCCCTAAAAAGAGATATGACTTTTATCATGATGTATCGAATCGCTGAACTGAAAAAGGAAAGACTTATATCAGGAAAACTTCGAAATTTTTGAGAAAAATTTTTTTTGCTAATTTCTCCAATACCTCTGCGTTCTGATAGCCCCGAGAAGAGTTCTAACTTTTATCATAATGGATCGAATCGCTAAAGTAAAAGCCGAAAGAGTTATATAAATCAAAGTTCGAAATGTTTTAGTAAAATTGGTTTTTTTGCGAATTTCTCCAATATCTCTGTGTTCTGATAGCCCCGAGAAGAGTTCTAACTTTTATCATAATGGATCGAATCGCTAAAGTGAAAGACGAAAGAGTTATATCAGTCAAAGTTCGAAATTTTTGAGTAAAATTCTTTGTGCGAATTTTTCCAATATCTCTGTTTTCTGATAGCCCCGAGAAGAGTTCTAACTTTTATCATAATGGATCGAATCGCTAAAGTGAAAGACGTAAGTGTTATATCAGTCAAAGTTCGAAATGTTTTAGTAAAATTGGTTTTTTTCCGAATTTCTTCAATATCTCTGTGTCCTGATAGCACTACGAAGAGATATAACTTTTATCATGATGTATCGAATCGTTGAACTGAAAAAGGAAAGGCTTATATCAGGCAAATTTCGAAATTTTTGAGTAAAATTTTTTTTGCGATATTCTCCAATATCTCTGTGTTCTGATAGCCCCGAGATGAGTTCTAACTTATATCATAATCGATAGTATCGCTAAAGTGAAAGACGAAAGAGTTATATAAGTCAAAGTTCGAAAATTTTGAGGAAAACTTTTTTTGCGAATTTCTCCAATATCTCTGTGTCCTGATAGCCCTAAGAAGATATATAACTTTTATCATGATGTATCGAATCGCTGAACTGAAAAAGGAAAGACTTAAATCAGGCAAACTTTGAAATTTTTGAGTAAAATTTTTTTTGTTAATTTCTCCAATATCTGTGTCTTATTATAGCCCCGAGAAGAGTTCTAACTTTATCATAATGGATAGATTCGATAATGTGAAAGACGAAAGAGTTATTTCAGTCAAAATTCGAAAATTTTGAGGAAAATTTTTTTTGCGAATTTCTCCAATATCACTGTGTTCTGACAGCCCCGAGAAAAGTTCTAACTTTTATCATAATGGATCGAATTGCTAAAGTAAAAGACGAAAGAGATATATCAGTCAAAGTTCGAAATTTTTGAGTAAAATTGGTTTTTTTCCGAATTTCTTCAATATCTCTGTGTCCTGATAGCACTAAGAAGATATA
Source organism: Solenopsis invicta (assembly GCF_016802725.1). NCBI lineage: Eukaryota > Metazoa > Arthropoda > Insecta > Hymenoptera > Formicidae > Solenopsis > Solenopsis invicta. The sequence goes on from NC_052665.1 coordinate 3,333,575, forward strand.
TAACTTTTATCATGATGTATCGAATCGCTGAACTGAAAAAGGAAAGACTTAAATCAGGCAAACTTTGAAATTTTTGAGTAAAATTTTTTTTGCGAATTTCTCCAATATCTCTGTGTTCTGATAGCCAGGAGAAGAGTCCTAACTTTTATCATAATGGATCGAATCGCTAAAGTGAAAGACGTAAGTATTATATCAGTCAAAGTTCGAAATTTTTGAATAAAATAGGTTTTTTTCCGAATTTCATCAATATCTCTGTGTCCTGATAGCCTTAAGAAGAGATATAACCTTTATCATGATGTATCGAATCACTGATCTGAAAAAGGAAAGCCTTATATCAAGCAAATTTCGAAATTTTTGAGAAAAATTTTTTTTGCGAATTTCTCCAATCTCTCTGTGTTCTGATAACCCCGAGAAGAGTTCTAACTTTTATCATAATGGATCGAATCTCCAAAGTGAGAGACGAAAGAGTTATATCAGTCAAAGTTCGAAAATTTTGAGGAAAACTTTTTTTGCGAATTTCTCCAATATCTCTGTCTTCTGATAGCTCCGAGAAGAGTTCTAACTTTTATCATAATGGATCGAATCGCTAAAGTGAAAGACGAAAGAATTATATCAGTCAAAGTTCGAAATTCTTTAGTAAAATTGTTTTTTTTCCGAATTTCTTCAATATCTCTGTGTTCTGATAGCCCTAAGAAGAGATATAACTTTTACCATGATGTATCGAATCGCTGAACTGAAAAAGGGAAGACTTATATCAGGCAAATTTCGTAATTTTTGAGAAAAATTTTTTTTGCGAATTTCTCCAATATCTCTGTGTTCTGATAGCCAGGAGAAGAGTCCTAACTTTTATCATAATGGATCGAATCGCTAAAGTGAAAGACGTAAGTATTATATCAGTCAAAGTATGAAATTTTTGAATAAAATAGGTTTTTTTCCGAATTTCTTCAATATCTCTGTGTCCTGATAGCCTTAAGAAGAGATATAACTTTTATCATGATGTATCGAATCGCTGAACTGAAAAAGGAAAGACTTATATCAGGCAAATTTCAAAATTTTTGAGAAAGATTTTTTTTGCGAATTTCTCCAATATCTCTGTGTTCTGATAGCCCCGAGAAGAGTTCTAACTTTTATCATAATGGATCGAATCTCTAAAGTGAGAGACGAAAGAGTTATATCAGTCAAAGTTCGAAAATTTTGAGGAAAATTTTTTTTGCGAATTTTTCTAATATCTCTGTCTTCTGATAGTTCCGAGAAGAGTTCTAACTTTTATCATAATGGATCGAATGGCTAAAGTGAAAGACGAAAGAATTATATCAGTCAAAGTTCGAAATTTTTTAGTAAAATTGTTTTTTTTCAGAATTTCTTCAATATCTCTGTGTTCTGATAGCCCTAAGAAGAGATGTAACTTTTATCATGATGTATCGAATCGCTGAACTGAAATATGAAAGACTTATGTCAGGTAAATTTCGAAATCTTTGAGTAAAATTTTTTTTGTTAATTTCTCCAATATCTGTGTGTTATGATAGCCCAGAGAAGTGTTCTAACTTTATCATAATGGATAGATTCGCTAAAGTGAAAGACGTAAGTGTTATATCAGTCAAAGTTCGAAATTTTTGAATAAAATTGGTTTTTTTCCGTATTTCTTCAATATCTCTGTGTCCTGATAGCCCTAAGAAGAGATATAACTTTTATCATGATGTATCGAATCACTGAACTGAAAAAGGAAAGACTTATATCAGGCAAATTTCGAAATTTTTGAGAAAAATTTTTTTTGCGAATTTCTCAAATCTCTCTGTGTTCTGATAGCCCCGAGAAGAGTTCTAACTTTTATCATAATGGATCGAATCTCTAAAGTGAGAGTCGAAAGAGTTATATCAGTCAAAGTTCGAAAATTTTGAGGAAAATTTTTTTTGCGAATTTCTCCAAATCTCTGTCTTCTGATAGCTCCGAGAAGAGTTCTAACATTTATCATAATGGATCGAATCGCTAAAGTGAAAGACGAAAGAATTATATCAGTCAAAGTTCGAAATTTCTTAGTAAAATTGTTTTTTTTCCGAATTTCTTCAATATCTCTGTGTTCTGATAGCCCTAAGAAGAGATATAACTTTTATCATGATGTATCGAATCGCTGAACTGAAAAAGGGAAGACTTATATCCGGGAAACTTCGCATTTTTGAGTAAAATTTTTTTTGCGAATTTCTCCAATATCTCTGTGTTCTGATAGCCAGGAGAAGAGTCCTAAATTTTATCATAATGGATCGAATCGCTAAAGTGAAAGACGTAAGTGTTATATCAGTCAAAGTTCGAAATTTTTGATTAAAATTGGTTTTTTTCCGAATTTCTTCAATATCTCTGTGTCCTGATAGCCCTAAGAAGAGGTATAACTTTTATCATGATGTATCGAATCGCTGAACTGAAAAAGGAAAGACTTATATCAGGCAAATTTCGAAATTTTTGAGAAAAATTTTTTTTGCGAATTTCTCCAATCTCTCTGTGTTCTGATAACCCCGAGAAGAGTTCTAACTTTTATCATAATGGATCGAATCTCCAAAGTGAGAGACGAAAGAGTTATATCAGTCAAAGTTCGAAAATTTTGAGGAAAACTTTTTTTGCGAATTTCTCCAATATCTCTGTCTTCTGATAGCTCCGAGAAGAGTTCTAACTTTTATCATAATGGATCGAATCGCTAAAGTGAAAGACGAAAGAATTATATCAGTCAAAGTTCGAAATTTTTTAGTAAAATTGTTTTTTTTCCAAATTTCTTCAATATCTCTGTGTTCTGATAGCCCTAAGAAGAGATGTAACTTTTACCATGATGTATCGAATCGCTGAACTGAAAAAGGGAAGACTTATATCAGGCAAATTTCGTAATTTTTGAGTAAAATTTTTTTTGCGAATTTCTCCAATATCTCTGTGTTCTGATAGCCAGGAGAAGAGTCCTAAATTTTATCATAATGGTTCGAATCGCTAAAGTGAAAGACGTAAGTGTTATATCAGTCAAAGTTCGAAATTTTTGAATAAAATTGGTTTTTTTCCGAATTTCTTCAATATCTCTGTGTCCTGATAGCCCTAAGAAGAGATATAACTTTTATCATGATGTATCGAATCACTGAACTGAAAAAGGAAAGACTTATATCAGGCAAATTTCGAAATTTTTGAGAAAAATTTTTTTTGCGAATTTCTCCAATATCTCTGTGTTCTGATAGCCAGGAGAAGAGTCCTAACTTTTATCATAATGGATCGAATCGCTAAAGTGAAAGACGTAAGTATTATATCAGTCAAAGTATGAAATTTTTGAATAAAATAGGTTTTTTTCCGAATTTCTTCAATATCTCTGTGTCCTGATAGCCTTAAGAAGAGATATAACTTTTATCATGATGTATCGAATCGCTGAACTGAAAAAGGAAAGACTTATATCAGGCAAATTTCAAAATTTTTGAGAAAGATTTTTTTTGCGAATTTCTCCAATATCTCTGTGTTCTGATAGCCCCGAGAAGAGTTCTAACTTTTATCATAATGGATCGAATCTCTAAAGTGAGAGACGAAAGAGTTATATCAGTCAAAGTTCGAAAATTTTGAGGAAAATTTTTTTTGCGAATTTTTCTAATATCTCTGTCTTCTGATAGGTCCGAGAAGAGTTCTAACTTTTATCATAATGGATCGAATGGCTAAAGTGAAAGACGAAAGAATTATATCAGTCAAAGTTCGAAATTTTTTAGTAAAATTGTTTTTTTTCCGAATTTCTTCAATATCTCTGTGTTCTGATAGCCCTAAGAAGAGATGTAACTTTTATCATGATGTATCGAATCGCTGAACTGAAATATGAAAGACTTATGTCAGGTAAATTTCGAAATTTTTGAGTAAAATTTTTTTTGTTAATTTCTCCAATATCTGTGTGTTATGATAGCCCAGAGAAGTGTTCTAACTTTATCATAATGGATAGATTCGCTAAAGTGAAAGACGTAAGTGTTATATCAGTCAAAGTTCGAAATTTTTGAATAAAATTGGTTTTTTTCCGTATTTCTTCAATATCTCTGTGTCCTGATAGCCCTAAGAAGAGATATAACTTTTATCATGATGTATCGAATCACTGAACTGAAAAAGGAAAGACTTATATCAGGCAAATTTCGAAATTTTTGAGAAAAATTTTTTTTGCGAATTTCTCAAATCTCTCTGTGTTCTGATAGCCCCGAGAAGAGTTCTAACTTTTATCATAATGGATCGAATCTCTAAAGTGAGAGTCGAAAGATTTATATCAGTCAAAGTTCGAAAATTTTGAGGAAAATTTTTTTTGCGAATTTCTCCAAATCTCTGTCTTCTGATAGCTCCGAGAAGAGTTCTAACATTTATCATAATGGATCGAATCGCTAAAGTGAAAGACGAAAGAATTATATCAGTCAAAGTTCGAAATTTCTTAGTAAAATTGTTTTTTTTCCGAATTTCTTCAATATCTCTGTGTTCTGATAGCCCTAAGAAGAGATATAACTTTTATCATGATGTATCGAATCGCTGAACTGAAAAAGGGAAGACTTATATCCGGGAAATTTCGAAATTTTTGAGTAAAATTTTTTTTGCGAATTTCTCCAATATCTCTGTGTTCTGATAACCCCGAGAAGAGTTCTAACTTTTATCATAATGGATCGAATCTCCAAAGTGAGAGACGAAAGAGTTATATCAGTCAAAGTTCGAAAATTTTGAGGAAAACTTTTTTTGCGAATTTCTCCAATATCTCTGTCTTCTGATAGCTCCGAGAAGAGTTCTAACTTTTATCATAATGGATCGAATCGCTAAAGTGAAAGACGAAAGAATTATATCAGTCAAAGTTCGAAATTTTTTAGTAAAATTGTTTTTTTTCCAAATTTCTTCAATATCTCTGTGTTCTGATAGCCCTAAGAAGAGATGTAACTTTTACCATGATGTATCGAATCGCTGAACTGAAAAAGGGAAGACTTATATCAGGCAAATTTCGAAATTTTTAGTAAAATTTTTTTTGCGAATTTCTCCAATATCTCTGTGTTCTGATAGCCAGGAGAAGAGTCCTAACTTTTATCATAATGGATCGAATCGCTAAAGTGAAAGACGAAAGAATTATATCAGTCAAAGTTCGAAATTTTTTTGTAAAATTGTTTTTTTTCCGAATTTCTTCAATATCTCTGTGTTCTGATAGCCCTAAGAAGAGATATAACTTTTATCATGATGTATCGAATCGCTGAACTAAAATATGAAAGACATATATCAGGCAAATTTCGAAATTTTTGAGTAAAATTTTTTTTGTTAATTTCTCCAATATCTGTGTGTTATGATAGCCCCGAGAAGATTTATAACTTTTATCATAATGTATAGATTCGCTAAAGTGAAAGACGGAAGAGTTATTTCAGTCAAAGTTCTAAAATTTTGAGGAAAATTTTTTTTGCGAATTTCTCCAATATCTCTGTCTTCTGATAGCTCCGAGAAGAGTTCTAACTTTTATCATAATGGATCGAATCGCTAAAGTGAAAGACGAAAGAATTATATCAGTCAAAGTTCGAAATTCTTTAGTAAAATTGTTTTTTTTCCGAATTTCTTCAATATCTCTGTGTTCTGATAGCCCTAAGAAGAGATATAACTTTTATCATGATGTATCGAATCGCTGAACTGAAAAAGGGAAGACTTATATCAGGCAAATTTCGAAATTTTTAGTAAAATTTTTTTTGCGAATTTCTCCAATATCTCTGTGTTCTGATAGCCAGGAGAAGAGTCCTAACTTTTATCATAATGGATCGAATCGCTAAAGTGAAAGACGTAAGTGTTATATCAGTCAAATTTCGAAATTTTTGAATAAAATTGGTTTTTTTCCGAATTTCTTCAATATCTCTTTGTCCTGATAGCCCTAAGAAGAGATATAACTTTTATCATGATGTTTCGCATCACTGAACTGAAAAAGGAAAGACTTATATCAGGCAAATTTCGAAATTTTTGAGAAAAATTTTTTTTGCGAATTTCTCCAATATCTCTGTGTTCTGATAGCCAGGAGAAGAGTCCTAACTTTTATCATAATGGATCGAATCGCTAAAGTGAAAGACGTAAGTATTATATCAGTCAAAGTTCGAAATTCTTTAGTAAAATTGTTTTTTTTCCGAATTTCTTCAATATCTCTGTGTTCTGATAGCCCTAAGAAGAGATATAACTTTTATCATGATGTATCGAATCGCTGAACTGAAAAAGGAAGACTTATATCAGGCAAATTTCGAAATTTTTGAGAAAAATTTTTTTTGCGAATTTCTCCAATCTCTCTGTGTTCTGATAACCCCGAGAAGAGTTCTAACTTTTATCATAATGGATCGAATCTCCAAAGTGAGAGACGAAAGAGTTATATCAGTCAAAGTTCGAAAATTTTGAGGAAAACTTTTTTTGCGAATTTCTCCAATATCTCTGTCTTCTGATAGCTCCGAGAAGAGTTCTAACTTTTATCATAATGGATCGTATCGCTAAAGTGAAAGACGAAAGAATTATATCAGTCAAAGTTCGAAATTCTTTAGTAAAATTGTTTTTTTTCCGAATTTCTTCAATATCTCTGTGTTCTGATAGCCTTAAGAAGAGATATAACTTTTATCATGTTGTACCGAATCACTGATCTGAAAAAGGAAAGCCTTATATCAGGCAAATTTCGAAATTTTTGAGAAAAATTTTTTTTGCGAATTTCTCCAATCTCTCTGTGTTCTGATAACCCCGAGAAGAGTTCTAACTTTTATTATAATGGATCGAATCTCCAAAGTGAGAGACGAAAGAGTTATATCAGTCAAAGTTCGATAATTTTGAGGATAACTTTTTTTGCGAATTTCTCCAATATCTCTGTCTTCTGATAGCTCCGAGAAGAGTTCTAACTTTTATCATAATGGATCGAATCGCTAAAGTGAAAGACGAAAGAATTATATCAGTCAAAGTTCGAAATTTTTTAGTAAAATTGTTTTTTTTCCAAATTTCTTCAATATATCTGTGTTCTGATAGCCCTAAGAAGAGATGTAACTTTTACCATGATGTATCGAATCGCTGAACTGAAAAAGGGAAGACTTATATCAGGCAAATTTCGAAATTTTTGAGTAAAATTTTTTTTGCGAATTTCTCCAATATCTCTGTGTTCTGATAGCCAGGAGAAGAGTCCTAAATTTTATCATAATGGTTCGAATCGCTAAAGTGAAAGACGTAAGTGTTATATCAGTCAAAGTTCGAAAGTTTTGAATAAAATTGGTTTTTTTCCGAATTTCTTCAATATCTCTGTGTCCTGATAGCCCTAAGAAGAGATATAACTTTTATCATGATGTATCGAATCACTGAACTGAAAAAGTAAAGACTTATATCAGGCAAATTTCGAAATTTTTGAGAAAAATTTTTTTTGCGAATTTCTCCAAACTCTCTGTGTTCTGATAACCCCGAGAAGAGTTCTAACTTTTATCATAATGGATCGAATCTCTAAAGTGAGAGACGAAAGAGTTATACCAGTCAAAGTTCGAAAATTTTGAGGAAAACTTTTTGCGAATTTCTCCAATATCTCTGTCTTCTGATAGCTCCGAGAAGTGTTCTAACTTTTATCATAATGGATCGAATCGCTAAAGTGAAAGACGTAAGTGTTATATCAGTCAAATTTCGAAATTTTTGAATAAAATTGGTTTTTTTCCGAATTTCTTCAATATCTCTTTGTCCTGATAGCCCTAAGAAGAGATATAACTTTTATCATGATGTTTCGCATCACTGAACTGAAAAAGGAAAGACTTATATCAGGCAAATTTCGAAATTTTTGAGAAAAATTTTTTTTGCGAATTTCTCCAAATCTCTGTGTTCTGATAGCCAGGAGAAGAGTCCTAACTTTTATCATAATGGATCGAATCGCTAAAGTGAAAGACGTAAGTATTATATCAGTCAAAGTTCGAAATTCTTTAGTAAAATTGTTTTTTTTCCGAATTTCTTCAATATCTCTGTGTTCTGATAGCCCTAAGAAGAGATATAACTTTTATCATGATGTATCGAATCGCTGAACTGAAAAAGGGAAGACTTATATCAGGCAAATTTCGAAATTTTTGAGAAAAATTTTTTTTGCGAATTTCTCCAATCTATCTGTGTTCTGATAACCCCGAGAAGAGTTCTAACTTTTATCATAATGGATCGAATCTCCAAAGTGAGAGACGAAAGAGTTATATCAGTCAAAGTTCGAAAATTTTGAGGAAAACTTTTTTTGCGAATTTCTCCAATATCTCTGTCTTCTGATAGCTCCGAGAAGAGTTCTAACTTTTATCATAATGGATCGTATCGCTAAAGTGAAAGACGAAAGAATTATATCAGTCAAAGTTCGAAATTCTTTAGTAAAATTGTTTTTTTTCCGAATTTCTTCAATATCTCTGTGTTCTGATAGCCTTAAGAAGAGATATAACTTTTATCATGTTGTACCGAATCACTGATCTGAAAAAGGAAAGCCTTATATCAGGCAAATTTCGAAATTTTTGAGAAAAATTTTTTTTGCGAATTTCTCCAATCTCTCTGTGTTCTGATAACCCCGAGAAGAGTTCTAACTTTTATTATAATGGATCGAATCTCCAAAGTGAGAGACGAAAGAGTTATATCAGTCAAAGTTCGATAATTTTGAGGATAACTTTTTTTGCGAATTTCTCCAATATCTCTGTCTTCTGATAGCTCCGAGAAGAGTTCTAACTTTTATCATAATGGATCGAATCGCTAAAGTGAAAGACGAAAGAATTATATCAGTCAAAGTTCGAAATTTTTTAGTAAAATTGTTTTTTTTCCAAATTTCTTCAATATATCTGTGTTCTGATAGCCCTAAGAAGAGATGTAACTTTTACCATGATGTATCGAATCGCTGAACTGAAAAAGGGAAGACTTATATCAGGCAAATTTCGAAATTTTTGAGTAAAATTTTTTTTGCGAATTTCTCCAATATCTCTGTGTTCTGATAGCCAGGAGAAGAGTCCTAAATTTTATCATAATGGTTCGAATCGCTAAAGTGAAAGACGTAAGTGTTATATCAGTCAAAGTTCGAAAGTTTTGAATAAAATTGGTTTTTTTCCGAATTTCTTCAATATCTCTGTGTCCTGATAGCCTTAAGAAGAGATATAACTTTTATCATGATGTATCGAATCACTGAACTGAAAAAGTAAAGACTTATATCAGGCAAATTTCGAAATTTTTGAGAAAAATTTTTTTTGCGAATTTCTCCAAACTCTCTGTGTTCTGATAACCCCGAGAAGAGTTCTAACTTTTATCATAATGGATCGAATCTCTAAAGTGAGAGACGAAAGAGTTATATCAAAGTTCGAAAATTTTGAGGAAAACTTTTTGCGAATTTCTCCAATATCTCTGTCTTCTGATAGCTCCGAGAAGTGTTCTAACTTTTATCATAATGGATCGAATCGCTAAAGTGAAAGACGAAAGAATTATATCAGTCAAAGTTCGAAATTTTTTAGTAAAATTGTTTATTTTCCAAATTTCTTCAATATCTCTGTGTTCTGATAGCCCTAAGAAGAGATGTAACTTTTACCATGATGTATCGAATCGCTGAACTGAAAAAGGGAAGACTTATATCAGGCAAATTTCGTAATTTTTGAGTAAAATTTTTTTTGCGAATTTCTCAAATATCTCTGTGTTCTGATAGCCAGGAGAAGAGTCCTAAATTTTATCATAATGGTTCGAATCGTTAAAGTGAAAGACGTAAGTGTTATATCAGTCAAAGTTCGAAATTTTTGAATAAAATTGGTTTTTTTCCGAATTTCTTCAATATCTCTGTGTCCTGATAGCCCTAAGAAGAGATATAACTTTTATCATGATGTATCGAATCACTGAACTGAAAAAGGAAAGACTTATATCAGGCAAATTTCGAAATTTTTGAGAAAAATTTTTTTTGCGAATTTCTCCAAACTCTCTGTGTTCTGATAACCCCGAGAAGAGTTCTAACTTTTATCATAATGGATCGAATCTCTAAAGTGAGAGACGAAAGAGTTATACCAGTCAAAGTTCGAAAATTTTGAGGAAAACTTTTTGCGAATTTCTCCAATATCTCTGTCTTCTGATAGCTCCGAGAAGAGTTCTAACTTTTATCATAATGGATCGAATCGCTAAAGTGAAAGACGAAAGAATTATATCAGTCAAAGTTCGAAATTCTTTAGTAAAATTGTTTTTTTTCCGAATTTCTTCAACATCTCTGTGTTCTGATAGCCCTAAGAAGAGATATAACTTTTATCATGATGTATCGAATCGCTGAACTGAAAAAGGGAAGACTTATATCAGGCCAATTTCGAAATTTTTAGTAAAATTTTTTTTGCGAATTTCTCCAATATCTCTGTGTTCTGATAGCCAGGAGAAGAGTCCTAACTTTTATCATAATGGATCGAATCGCTAAAGTGAAAGACGTAAGTGTTATATCAGTCAAATTTCGAAATTTTTGAATAAAATTGGTTTTTTTCCGAATTTCTTCAATATCTCTGTGTCCTGATAGCCCTAAGAAGAGATATAACTTTTATCATGATGTATCGCATCACTGAACTGAAAAAGGAAAGACTTATATCAGGCAAATTTCGAAATTTTTGAGAAAAATTTTTTTTGCGAATTTCTCCAATATCTCTGTGTTCTGATAGCCAGGAGAAGAGTCCTAACTTTTATCATAATGGATCGAATCGCTAAAGTGAAAGACGTAAGTATTATATCAGTCAAAGTATGAAATTTTTGAATAAAATAGGTTTTTTTCCGAATTTCTTCAATATCTCTGTGTCCTGATAGCCTTAAGAAGAGATATAACTTTTATCATGATGTATCGAATCGCTGAACTGAAAAAGGAAAGACTTATATCAGGCAAATTTCAAAATTTTTGAGAAAGATTTTTTTTGCGAATTTCTCCAATATCTCTGTGTTCTGATAGCCCCGAGAAGAGTTCTAACTTTTATCATAATGGATCGAATCTCTAAAGTGAGAGACGAAAGAGTTATATCAGTCAAAGTTCGAAAATTTTGAGGAAAATTTTTTTTGCGAATTTTTCTAATATCTCTGTCTTCTGATAGCTCCGAGAAGAGTTCTAACTTTTATCAAAATGGATCGAATGGCTAAAGTGAAAGACGAAAGAATTATATCAGTCAAAGTTCGAAATTTTTTAGTAAAATTGTTTTTTTTCCGAATTTCTTCAATATCTCTGTGTTCTGATAGCCCTAAGAAGAGATGTAACTTTTATCATGATGTATCGAATCGCTGAACTGAAATATGAAAGACTTATGTCAGGTAAACTTCGAAATTTTTGAGTAAAATTTTTTTTGTTAATTTCTCCAATATCTGTGTGTTATGATAGCCCAGAGAAGTGTTCTAACTTTATCATAATGGATAGATTCGCTAAAGTGAAAGACGTAAGTGTTATATCAGTCAAAGTTCGAAATTTTTGAATAAAATTGGTTTTTTTCCGTATTTCTTCAATATCTCTGTGTCCTGATAGCCCTAAGAAGAGATATAACTTTTATCATGATGTATCGAATCACTGAACTGAAAAAGGAAAGACTTATATCAGGCAAATTTCGAAATTTTTGAGAAAAATTTTTTTTGCGAATTTCTCAAATCTCTCTGTGTTCTGATAGCCCCGAGAAGAGTTCTAACTTTTATCATAATGGATCGAATCTCTAAAGTGAGAGTCGAAAGAGTTATATCAGTCAAAGTTCGAAAATTTTGAGGAAAATTTTTTTTGCGAATTTCTCCAAATCTCTGTCTTCTGATAGCTCCGAGAAGAGTTCTAACATTTATCATAATGGATCGAATCGCTAAAGTGAAAGACGAAAGAATTATATCAGTCAAAGTTCGAAATTTCTTAGTAAAATTGTTTTTTTTCCGAATTTCTTCAATATCTCTGTGTTCTGATAGCCCTAAGAAGAGATATAACTTTTATCATGATGTATCGAATCGCTGAACTGAAAAAGGGAAGACTTATATCCGGGAAATTTCGAAATTTTTGAGTAAAATTTTTTTTGCGAATTTCTCCAATATCTCTGTGTTCTGATAGCCAGGAGAAGAGTCCTAAATTTTATCATAATGGATCGAATCGCTAAAGTGAAAGACGTAAGTGTTATATCAGTCAAAGTTCGAAATTTTTGATTAAAATTGGTTTTTTTCCGAATTTCTTCAATATCTCTGTTTCCTGATACCCCTAAGAAGAGGTATAACTTTTATCATGATGTATCGAATCGCTGAACTGAAAAAGGAAAGACTTATATCAGGCAAATTTCGAAATTTTTGAGAAAAATTTTTTTTGCGAATTTCTCCAATCTCTCTGTGTTCTGATAACCCCGAGAAGAGTTCTAACTTTTATCATAATGGATCGAATCTCCAAAGTGAGAGACGGAAGAGCTATATCAGTCAAAGTTCGAAAATTTTGAGGAAAACTTTTTTTGCGAATTTCTCCAATATCTCTGTCTTCTGATAGCTCCGAGAAGAGTTCTAACTTTTATCATAATGGATCGAATCGCTAAAGTGAAAGACGAAAGAATTATATCAGTCAAAGTTCGAAATTTTTTAGTAAAATTGTTTTTTTTCCAAATTTCTTCAATATCTCTGTGTTCTGATAGCCCTAAGAAGAGATGTAACTTTTACCATGATGTATCGAATCGCTGAACTGAAAAAGGGAAGACTTATATCAGGCAAATTTCGTAATTTTTGAATAAAATTTTTTTTGCGAATTTCTCCAATATCTCTGTGTTCTGATAGCCAGGAGAAGAGTCCTAAATTTTATCATAATTGTTCGAATCGCTAAAGTGAAAGACGTAAGTGTTATATCAGTAAAAGTTCGAAATTTTTGAATAAAATTGGTTTTTTTCCGAATTTCTTCAATATCTCTGTGTCCTGATAGCCCTAAGAAGAGATATAACTTTTATCATGATGTATCGAATCACTGAACTGAAAAAGGAAAGACTTATATCAGGCAAATTTCGAAATTTTTGAGAAAAATTTTTTTTGCGAATTTCTCCAATATCTCTGTGTTCTGATAGCCCCGAGAAGAGTTCTAACTTTTATCATAATGGATCGAATCTCTAAAGTGAGAGAAGAAAGAGTTATACCAGTCAAAGTTCGAAAATTTTGAGGAAAACTTTTTGCGAATTTCTCCAATATCTCTGTCTTCTGATAGCTCCGAGAAGAGTTCTAACTTTTATCATAATGGATCGAATCGCTAAAGTGAAAGACGAAAGAATTATATCAGTCAAAGTTCGAAATTCTTTAGTAAAATTGTTTTTTTTCCGAATTTCTTCAACATCTCTGTGTTCTGATAGCCCTAAGAAGAGATATAACTTTTATCATGATGTATCGAATCGCTGAACTGAAAAAGGGAAGACTTATATCAGGCCAATTTCGAAATTTTTAGTAAAATTTTTTTTGCGAATTTCTCCAATATCTCTGTGTTCTGATAGCCAGGAGAAGAGTCCTAACTTTTATCATAATGGATCGAATCGCTAAAGTGAAAGACGTAAGTATTATATCAGTCAAAGTATGAAATTTTTGTTTAAAATAGGTTTTTTCCGAATTTCTTCAATATCTCTGTGTCCTGATAGCCTTAAGAAGAGATATAACTTTTATCATGATATATCGAATCGCTGAACTGAAAAAGGAAAGACTTATATCAGGCAAATTTCAAAATTTTTGAGAAAGATTTTTTTTGCAAATTTCTCCAATATCTCTGTGTTCTGATAGCCCCGAGAAGAGTTCTAACTTTTATCATAATGGATCGAATCTCTAAAGTGAGAGTCGAAAGAGTTATATCAGTCAAAGTTCGAAAATTTTGAGGAAAATTTTTTTTGCGAATTTCTCCAAATCTCTGTCTTCTGATAGCTCCGAGAAGAGTTCTAACATTTATCATAATGGATCGAATCGCTAAAGTGAAAGACGAAAGAATTATATCAGTCAAAGTTCGAAATTTCTTAGTAAAATTGTTTTTTTTCCGAATTTCTTCAATATCTCTGTGTTCTGATAGCCCTAAGAAGAGATATAAATTTTATCATGATGTATCGAATCGCTGAACTGAAAAAGGGAAGACTTATATCAGGCAAATTTCGAAATTTTTGAATAAAATTTTTTTTGCGAATTTCTCCAATATCTCTGTGTTTTGATAGCCAGGAGAAGAGTCCTAACTTTTATCATAATGGATCGAATCGCTAAAGTGAAAGACGTAAGTGTTATATCAGTCAAATTTCGAAATTTTTGAATAAAATTGGTTTTTTTCCGAATTTCTTCAATATCTCTGTGTCCTGATAGCCCTAAGAAGAGATATAACTTTTATCATGATGTTTCGCATCACTGAACTGAAAAAGGAAAGACTTATATC